>NC_041395.2:99797111-99914611 GCF_900747795.2 Erpetoichthys calabaricus
TTATCTAGTAATAAATGTCATTGACTGAAACATCCGTTAAAATATTACTTTCATTTTATGATATTTCTCAATTACTTTGATTATTTTAGCTTATTTCTTAAAATAACTGCCTCCATTTTTAGTTACTTACCTGAACAGTCAAACTGCAGTACACTTAGTGTATATGTTCTGTTTTGTGGCCTTAATAATTTTTGTCCCTTCATTAAACAACAGATAAGCTTACCCTACCAACTGTTTACAGCAAGTAACTAGCCTAGTTAAATAACCATGGATATTAAAAAAAAAAAAAAAAAAAGTTTGTGTTTCACTGCAAACTGAAGTGAAATTCTAATCGGTACTGTTCTTTTAAAAAGATAAATGCTCTACTGTATTGTAGCAGATGGTATGAAAAGCTCCCTGTTCTCTCTTCAGAAAGGGGGGAGGAATTTAACTGACAGGGTTATTGAAAAAGTTACATGTCATTAGGTGTACTGTAAACTATCCTGGGCAGAGCCCATGAGGTGGACAATGCGGCTTAGAATTGGAGATTCCTCTCTCAACTCTTAATACATTGACACAGAAGCTGTGAGTACAGGCTGTGCACAGCAGGCATTTAAGAGAAACAGCTCCTCTTCAGCCTTTACCCAAGACCTAAGACATAATACTCTACTGTCCTTCTGGTAGCCAAGATTGAGGTACATGTAACTTCTTATGCTTTATGTTTGCTGGGTGAACTAGCTTTGTACAATGTATTACACATGATGGTGACTGAATGTTTGATTTTGTTTCTACTAATGTCTTTATACATTTTTACGGCAACTCAGAAAACATTGACATGCTGCCGGTATTGATGGGTGTCTTGTTAGTCTTATTGAAGAATGTATGCATTAAGGCTGAGAGTGTTGGGTGCTTTTAAGTATAAGTACTTAAAATGAAATTTAATACTCAGCAGCAATTAAAAGCAAAGTTGCTTCGGCGTTTTCCTGTATCCTGTAGCTCATATGTTGTGATTGATTAAAATGATTAAAAATATATTTTTATTATTGTAACGTTTATAACTCACCTTTTCTAATTGAAAAGTATTGTGCTGTCATACTGGGTGAATACTTTGCATCTTATCATGGAATAATATTTAATCTGAAGACATTCTTGGAAAAATTATCACACAATATTATTATATTTAAATAATACATTTTGTCATTAATTCTATTTAAAGACACTGGCATAATTGATGTGTAGAGCACTTTTCAATTATAGCTCATCCCCAATAAAAGTGGTTACAAATAATAGTCCATTTTATATAGCATCTTTCAGTGCAATATTAAGTGTTTTATAGCTGCAATACACTATTTTAACATAATGTTTTATAGGAAGCACCTTAAAAAGATGACACACAGAAAACTTTCCTCTTCACTCTGTACACCTCCAACTATGAACAAAATATCAGCAAAACGAAGGTACTGGTATTTTACTTTTGCTGTACCAAAGAGCCTCTATGTCCAGTCAATATTCAGGGAATGGATATAGAAGTGATGCACTCCTACAAGTACTTAGGGGTACAAATCAATGACATGTTGGACTGGTCTTGCAACACAGAAGAAATATTGTATATAAGAAAGGGCAGAGCCAGTTTTTATTTTCTTAGGAGTCAGGTGTGCCTCTAATGTGGGTAGTGACATCCTTCACATCGACAACTATGCAATGGTCACTGTGATTTTGTTCACTGTGGTGTGCTGGGCTGGTAGCATTATTTCAAGAGAGACCCACCAAATCAACAAGCTAATCAAAAAGGGAAGGATCAGTTATGAGATGCAGTCTGGATTTTCTGGAGAAAGAAGCAAAGGAGAAGATGTAAACAAAACTGTGTGCCATTATGAACAATGCTGCACATCCTCTCTGTGACACACTAACACTGAGGACTTTCACTAACAAATTATTCTGCAAAAGTGTGTCATGTAACACTTCTGGGGCTTCTTTATACCAACAGTAATACGCCTGCATAATGCCTCACTGTGACTATGACTGCCAAGTTAGAGGTTTTTCTTTCTTTTTAATTTTCTTCTTTTTTATTCATTCTGGTTTTTTACAATTGTTAATAATTATTTAACACCACTAGGTGAAAATGCTAGTTTTAAAATAGCAGTCTTTATACTAGGAAAATGTTACTCAATGTTAATGTAGTATAACATGTGACTAACACTTCACTCCAGGATCTACTAAGTTTCATCCACAGAACCTGAATATTGATTAAACATCCAAAATTTCAGGTTCTGTGATTTCTTGAAGTACTGTATATTTACTAGACACTTAGAGATGTTTCCATGCAACCTAAAGTGATACAAGATTGCTTACCTCAGTGTTTCTGTGCTTTTTTTTTTTTTTTTTTTTTTACAACAGATCTGTTTGTTGGTTCACCATGTCTAGTGCCTTAAGCTCCAAAGAGTTCAGAGGGCCCAGTCTTGCAGATGTTAACCAGTACAGCCAATGGTTGGCTAGCCGACATGAAGCCAGTCTTCTGCCCATGAAGGAGGACCTAGCTTTGTGGCTTACCAGCTTTTTGGGTATGTTTTTCATTGAGACCCGGAAAGAGTGAGATTTTGGTTGCTCAATAGTGTAAGCAGTAACAGACACAAATAAGTAGCATTTCATTCCTCTGTTTATTTTGCAACATGCATTGTAATGTGGCAAAACTCTGTTCTCTGAAAGATATTCTATCAAACAAATGGTTCACTTTTTTATTTTATTTATTTATTTTTAGTGAAAATGGTCTTTGCTGCTAAGACTTAGGCAGGATTTATTTTTTACTATCATTTAATTAGGGAAATTCTTCCATCTAATCTAAAGGAAATTGAATTACTTAATTCCGTTCATTCATTCGATTTTCAATATTTGATTGTTCTGTTCAGAGTTGTAGCAGTATGTGATGAAGCCAAAACAAACTGAGAAATAACCTGGGGAGAAAATGTCAGTACATTGTAGAGCACCCTCAAACATATCTTCATCACGTGGAATTTAGAATCCCTCTTCCTTTCAAATCAAAATAATTGCATGTCCTCAAATTGTCAGAAGAGACTGAAATGAAAAAGAAAAGCATCATTTCATTGTTAAAATCCAAATTTGTTTGATTTCTTGTAGATATAATTTCACAAATTCTAAATTTACTTGCACCAATACCTGAAACCAGGCCATGGGTAATTTTTGTAATTTTAATAATTGGAAAGAATGGCATGTCAATCATATTTAAAAATATTAGTTATTTTTTATGTGTTCCTTTCCTTCTTCATGTAGAATTGATATAAAATTTTACTTACCATAATATGAACTGTTTTCTATCAAATAATGGAGATATTATTGCTTCTAATTTAAAATAAAGAAAAAATCGTAATTTTCATTTTGATAAAATGGGGTAAAAATTATTTTTCTACCAAATTTTGTTTAGTCCCACATATAAAGCAGACTATATACAGCATATGCATGTATACATGTATTTGTGTATGGGTGGGTGTATGTGTGTGTACATATAAATATTGTGGCCTTTTGGGGGCACCACCAAGCCCAAAACACCATAGACAACTACACAACACAGACAAATACAAATACAAATACAAGTAACTTTATTTAAGCCAATACCTTCACAAGTGTCCAATTTCCTCCTTTTCAGACAATATAACAAAGTCATAAGCTCATTTTCCTCCTTCCTACTCGCCTTCCACATGGTCTTATCAGCGTCTCTTCCCAACTCTGAATCCTGAGGCATGAAAAGTGGCTTCTTTTATGCCTCAGTGGAAGTACTTCCAGTGCCACAACAGTGCATTTTGGAAGCACTTACTGTTAGGTAGAAGCTCTTCTAAGAAGGCATAATGCTTCCCTGCAGCTTCTCATGGTGGCACCCAAGAGCCCTGATAGGACTCTCCCATAAGACTACAATTGCCATCCTGCCTTGTGGGTATGCATATGGGGGTTTTGGTGGGATACTGCCATTGTATTTACTGGGGGGAGACCATGAACCCGGAAACAGCCACCATCTACTAAACATCCCAGCTGGCATACTAGTCCTTCTCTGTCCTTCCATTCTTTCCTCCCTCCATGGTAAGGCACCAGCCTCCATCCTAGTCAGGATGCAGAGCATTGACTGTGGCACTGTATATTTAAACTTGTATGTCCCTGATTGATACATCAATATATTGACAAGAAATTCTTGATTATTTGTAGACAACCAAGAAAAAATGTTTTAACTTAATCATGAAATAAATCTTAAAAAACACAATAATGTTTTGCATTCAATAGTCTTAAGTGGCCATTATAATTCTGGTCTATGGTGAAAAAAAAAATATTTTTTTGAAACAGATAAACACTTGAGTGTAGTGCTTTCTCAGTCTCACCAACAAGTGTACAGTAGACAGTGTAGGTAGTGACAAAGTACATAAAATTAAGCACTATTTGCTCTGTTAGAAGTTGTAAAAACATAAAAAGAGATCTTGAAAGAGGAATGCTTTGTGCAAAAAGTTATGCTGATTAGCATGTAGTTTTAATTTGAAAATGTCGCTTAAGAAGATGTACTTCAAAAAAAAGAAGCTGACTGGCTTTCACACATACGCAGAATAGAAAAGTGGGTTGTGTTTGATGCCCCCATTTTGAAGAAGTTGAGAATATTAGTGCAATAAAGGGTATGTAAAGAAACAAATTTTAATAATTTGTTAGCTTTGTGCTCTCTAGCAAAATTGTGCACAATATATTGCCTCACTCCTAGACTGCATCAGAGTGCTATGTTTGAGCCATATAGTGTGAGTTATTTGGAGATTCATTCCATGTTATTGTGGGTTGTCCTTTTTACAACTGAAAGCTATGTGATTCTAATTTGAATACTGTTCTGTATCAATTTAGGTAGTTCATAGCTGATATGTTCTTTATGTCAGAGGTTGGCCAAGAGGCTTACAATTTACACAACATTTAATGTTGTGTTTTTCCAGGTGATGATAGTAGAAATGAATTCTGAATCAAATACAAATTGAGCAGACCAGGTACCAAAAGGTTTTGAAACTAGGATTCAGTATCAGTTGTTCAGTTTTTCAGAGAATGCCTACAGTGTTGCATTGCCTGGTAGAAGTCCCACCTGTGATTTGAAAAGAAAAAAAAAAATTGTCAGATAAATGTTGAAGAATATATCCAGCTCAAGGGTGTACTCATCCATCCATCCATCCATTTTCCAACCCGCTGAATCCAAACACAGGGTCACGGGGGTCTGCTGGAGCCAATCCCAGCCAACACAGGGCACAAGGCAGGAACCAATCCCGGGCAGGATGCCAACCCACCGCAGGACACACACAAACACACCCACACACCAAGCACACACTAGGGCCAATTTAGAATCACCAATCCACCTAACCAGCATGTCTTTGGACTGTGGGAGGAAACCGGAGTGCCCGGAGGAAACCCACACAGACACGGGGAGAACATGCAAACTCCACGCAGGGAGGACCCGGGAAGCGAACCCAGGTCCCCAGGTGTCCCAACTGTGAGGCAGCAGCGCTACCCACTGCGCCACCGTGCCACCAGGGTGTACTCAGTATGCAGTAAATACTATGCTCACTCAAATTCACACAAAGTCACTGGGCTGTACCTCTGCTTTCAAAAATTAAAAAAAAAATCATGCCATTAACTGGGTGGAGAAGAAGTGAGCCCACTTTATCACCATGAAGGTACTGGTATGCTTAGGTGCCCTGTGTAATTTTTCATAGTCTTACTATTTTGTGTTAAAAAATGCTTTAGTTGCCTCACATTTTTATGGAATCGTTTTGTTCACCCCACTGAATTAAAGCTGAAAGTCTACACTTCAACTGCATCTGAGTTGTTTCATTTAAAATTCATTGTGGTAATGTACAGAACCAAAATTAGAAAAAAGTTGTCTCTGTCCAAATATTTATAGACCTAACTGTATATTACAGGTGGCCACTTGCATAAGTTGTTCACCCAGTTTGCCAGCTGGTGTGGATTTGGGGTCATTACTCTATCCAATAATAATAAATAAGTGGACTTGTACTCCAATACTGGCTGTGTGTTTATCACTGAGTTATCTCAACCTGGTTAATTCTAAAATTTACACCAGAAAAGGTCAGAGATCATGCATAAGGTGAATAGACAGATGGTAGAAATCCTGAGTACATGACAGCAGCATCATGGGTCAAAGCTTGCTTGTTTCCTGGAAGCTAGATATTGCAGAGGAAACCCACACGGGCATAATTAGAACATGCCAGTTCCACACTATGACCTGGCCCCATATTTGAACCGTTATGTTAAATGATAATGCTAATCATTTTGCAAAAGTCCAGATTACAGATGTTTTTTAAATGTATACTTTTATTAGTGTGCCTTATATTTTATTTAAGACCTTTATTATTTTGTTTTATGCTAACTACTACACTGCAGTGCACAGTACCTATTGGTTTAATTGAATGGTGCGCCTTTCATATGTTTAAGGGGGGCAGCATTTGATATTCACAGATTTCATTTTTTTGCAGTAGGTTTTTGGGATTAATTAATGATGATTATATGTGCAGAAAAATAATCAACACTATGTAAATAATATTAAAAATCAAAACTAATTCTTTATTCCTTTATCCCAGGCAGTTAACATTGATTACATTTATTCCAACAGGATTGTATTAAAATTATGCATTAAGTAAACCTATGCCCTATTAATGTCTTTTATTGATAAAAAGAGCAATGAACTCATCATCCATCCATTTTCTAAACCCACTTTTCCAGAACTAGGTCATGAGGAAGCATACACACATATGCACACACACACACACACACACACACACACACACACACACACCTGCATGTCTTTCAACTGTGGAAGAAAACCAGAGCACCAGAAGAAAACCCATGTGGACATAGGGAAAACATACAAACTCCATGGGAGTACCTGGGATGAGAACCCTGGTCTGCATGTTAGGAGGCAGTTGTGCTATCATTGCACCAACATACAACATGCATCCCATTATAATATGGTGTAAAAGACCAGGCCCCAGGCACAGACAGACAGACACCGCATGTCTTAAAACACAAACGTTTTATTTTCTTCACCCGTGGGCGCACGTCTTCCCCGTGACCCACAGGCAATACACAGTCCCACAAAAGCACAATTATCACCACAGCAACAATCCTTTCTCCTTTTTACCACCACCACTCCTCCTCCTCAAGCTTCGTCTCCTTCCTCCCAACTCTGGCTCTGTGAGTGGTGGTGGCTGGCCCTTTTTATAACCCACCCGGAAGCATTCCAGGTGCTTGACCACCTGGTTCTAATTGCACTTCCGGGTGGGGCTGAAGATTCGACCAGCCGGGCTGCAGACTCCATGCAGCTCCCCCCTAGCAGCCATCCGAGCCCCCAACCAGGCTGTGGAGGACTCCATCTCCCCTGGAGCCATGCGCTAGGTTGGGGAATCATCATCCGTGAGGGAGGCTACCATCAAGCGTGCCGGGGGAGGTATTGAACTGTCCATGGCTGCTCCCCCGGAACAGATGCAGCAGGGGCGTCCCTGCCGGGCATGGGACCCGGCTGTCCATTACATTGCCCCTCCCTCAGATGAGGCTTATGGGGCTCATCGGCCTGCCCCGTGAGGGCCGGTCCTCTCCAGGACAGGGAGTCGGGATCCGTGGCTCCGCAGCTCCGCAGCTGCACCCTGTGAAAATATAATTAACAGGTCTGGGGGTGCTGCCCCGACATTCCTGCCACTCGGACGTTCTCTCTGGACAACACCTCCAGACGTGGCCACCGTAGCCGCAGTTATAGCACACCGACCCCCTCCAGTTCGACCCTTGCACCCCTTTATACGGCCGTAAGACAGGCGCGGGCAGTCAGGGGGGGGAGTCGTTTGGCAGCTGATGTTCACCAGCTGCCTCTCCACACGCTCCTCTGCCACGCCGTCTGTCATCACGGCAGCGTCTTGTGTAGTGGACGGAGCGGCCTGGCAAGCTGTACTGATCATAATTGCAGCCGTTGTGCTCCGCCCCCTTTCCTCTACAGTACCGGTAATACTCACCTGTACCACTGCATCGGACTGGCTGGAGAATCCTGCGTCGCGCCGGCTCAACCACCCCAATACGGCTCTCAGAGGCGCGTCCGCAGTCTCCTCCAGCATCTTGATTACGCCCTTCAAGTCGCGCATAACCATACCATTTTCTAAACTCACTTAATCCTCAGTAGGGTCATGGGAGCTGAAGCATATCCCAGCACGAAAGGGCACAAGGCAGGAACAGTCCCCTGGACAGGGTGTCAGTCTATCACAATGCGATCATCCCTAATGGTTTAAAACTTGCTTCTTAAATAATTTGTGGCTAGTTGAAATTCTTTTACTCTTAATTTAATTTTGTCAGGATTGCACAAGAGTGTGTGAATTATTTCTGTAATACATGAAGACTGATAAGTAAGATTACTAGTTAACAGAAAAGGATATGCTTATAGTCATTATTTTGGTTTTGTTCCTTAATTGTCACCAAAGAACAGTGCAAGAAAAAGTCAACTCCAGTCAACTGTGGTATATGTGTAAAAAATATCATATGGTGCAATTAAATTGAAATTCCATTTTATACTGTCAAAGCATCCATTCTCCACACAGGTAGCAGGGTTTTGTAAATAATATTCAAATACTGAATTATATATCATTGTAAATTAAATGCTCTATTGCCATCTGTTTTAAAAGTTTTGCCCTGGTCTATACAAATATAGCCCGTGATTAAATAACAGCCACTGATATGTTGCTGTAGCCCTCAGAAACCAATATAACATTAAGTATTAAAAGCAAAAGATACGTAGCCAAATTATGGAATGTACATTTAGAAATGCACTCACGTAATAGATGCTGAACATCCTGTATAGGAAGAAGGGCAGAAGAGTTTTTTTTTTTTTATTGGTGGCTTCTGTGGAGGTCAGTGGGTAGCACTTTGAGAACTGAGAAAACCACTATATAAATGTAATGAATTATTATTATTAGTCATAAAATGTGCCTAGAATTTTATGAATGACTAAAACATAATACACAGAATAGAAGGCTACTTAATATATAAAGTAGAATAATGTTTGTGCCATAATGATGAGTCTTCCAACACACTGAGTAGGTATGCTGAAATAAGTAGTGATTTTCTGCAAACAGAAAGAGGTTTTCAACCATTTTTTTAAGAACATCGGTCTTAAGTAACATAAATCCCATTTTCCTGCTTGATCCAAGAATGCCAATATGAGTCATCAAGTCTTTTCCAACATTCTACAATGTTAAATTGTAGACAAAAGGCATTGTGATAACCCTTTGGATGTTCAGTATATAGAATTGGGCTTGCCGTCTAGTCAAAGTAATGAGGCATTTGGGAATTTGTTGTACACTTGGTTATAATACATTTATCAGCAAATTATTTATTATACATCATACTCTTTTTATTTTAATGTCATAAACAAGTAATGTAAGGTTCCTGCCCTGTGAAACTTAACATTGGATTAGGCAGGTTAAAATGTGGATAGATACAAATTTAAATTACATTTATAAAAATAAAATCTGAACCCTTCTCAATTATCACAATGGTTCTTACTAAAAAAGAATCAGACTGTACATACTGTATATACTCTATCTGAAATGAAATGAAGAGGCTTCTGTCTGCTGTCACATTCCCATATGTTGTATTGATTATTTCTGACCTCCTGCAGTATATGAAGATCTGCATGCCTTTTCTGGGAAATGTTATTTACAAAGTAATATTGTATGGTCTCACCTTTTAGCATCTGTGCCAGTCAGAGTGTAATATGATAGGTAAGGATTGAATTTAAAACCATTTGGCCTCAGATTAAATTCCACCCTCAAAATACACCCCATACTTATTTTGTATAGTTATGTTATATCATAATAAATGTGTATATGTTTGAAATAGTTTTTATTATGAAATGTACTGTAAAGCTGACTAAGCAACTGTAATGCATAAGCAGCCCAGTTTTAAGTCCCTAATTCTTAGTGATTTGTTTGGACAATGAGAGAAACATTCTTATATATAAACGTCTACGCTTGGAAGTGTGAGGCTACAGCATGAAGCTTAACGAGTCAGAGACAAACTCACTTAGCCGCTAATACGCAAACAAGGTTAGCACATCGGCAAAACGAAACCTCCGAGAAGAGAGAAACTCACTTACCAGCTGATAGACAACGGGGGCGGGCATGTCCATAAAACAAAACCGCCGACTCTGCATTTCAAATTTTTTTCTGACGATTTCAATAGTTTGTAGGAGCCCGGGTTTTTTACAGCACGGGCTCTTACAGCTAGTATAAAATAATTGTAGAACGGTGGATGGTAATTTAGCTGCTTTTTCCTAGAATTTTCAATAATACGGAGCAGAATATGGTGACATATTCTTTATATCTTAGCAAAACAGTATTTATGGATACTGAATAAAACATTTTATGGTACATTTGTAGGTTAAGCTCCCAATGTTAGATTTTTTACACTAAACTGTGGCTTGTCCTCATTATTTGTCTACCCCATATTCTTTTCATGGTAGTGATGTTTCATCAAATTGCAGTCATAAAAATATAGTATTGCTTTAGTTGTGGATTAGTTGTTTACTTCACTTTGTTAGACTATTTATCTCATTTAGAAATGTGTAGTTAAGGGTTTATCACATGACATATTCAGGATTTGTCCTAAAGTTACTTCTGTTGTGTTTGTGCAGGAATTTAGGCATATTTTTGTCAAAAACTAGCCCAGAGATGCAATAGCTTGCAACATGTTCGACTGAAAATTCAATATGCGAGAGGAAAATATGAAAATAGATTAGAGAAACCTGCACCTTCATGGTTTCTGAGTGGCAAGTAAGCCTATGCATTACCAGGTCTCAATGCCTAAATCAAATTTGGCAAAGAAATCTGATCGGATGTCTGTGGTATTTACATTACATGATCTAGATGTAGCCTGAGTGGTACATACACATTCAGCTTATGTGGAATATATGTATGAACATGCTGCACATTTGTTGTGATTTATGATACGTCAGGCATAAACATGAATTTCTAATATGTTTTTTTTTGATAATGCTCTTCAACTTTCTACATTTTAGAAGCAGAACTCTTTGTTCTAAACATGATGAATAAGTACAGAAGGGCTATTGCATCATATGCCTTAGCATTTTCTTCTATGAATTTCTCCACCTCCATTCAAAGAAGAATTTACATACACAACAGTAGTTAAGACTTCATTGTTAAGTGCTGTTATTACACCCAGTGGCAGAAGAACTTTTGAATAAGATTAATAACATTCAAATGTCTCAGCAGTAAAAATGTTGTTTCCTTGTTGTCATTTTTGTTGTCATTTTCTAACCTGCTAATTCCTGAATAGGGTCGTGGAGTGCTGGAGCCTATCCCAGCTAGCCTAGGGTGCAAGGCAGGAGCAATTCCCTGGACAGGGCGCCAGCCCATTGCAGGGTGAACACACACACAAACCAACTTCACACTAGTGCCAATTTAGTATAGCCAATGCATCTAACCTGCATGTCTTTGGACTGTGGGAGGAAACCAACGCAGACATGGGGAAAACATGCAGAAATACACGTAAAGGAGAACCTGGCATGAAAACATAGGTCTCCTTACTATGAGGCAGCAGTGCTACCACTACCCCACCGAGCCACCCATTTTAGTATTTCACATCAACAACAACAACAACAACATTTATTTATATAGCACATTTTCATACAAATAATGTAGCTCAAAGTGCTTTACATGATGAAGAAAAAGAGAAAAAAAAAACAAAGTAAGAATTAAAATAAGACAACACTAATTAACATAGAATAAGAGTAAGGTCCGATGGCCAGGGAGGACAGAAAAAACAAAAAAACTCCAGAGGGCTGGAGAAAAAAAATAAAATCTGCAGGGGTTCCAGACCATGAGACCGCCCAGCCCCCTCTGGGCATTCTACCCAATATAAATGAACAGTCCTCTTTGTATTTAGGGTTTTCATGGAAGGACTTGATGATGATGGTCATGTAGACTTCTGGCTTTTAATCCATCAATGTAGGAACATCATGGTGCTTTGATTAGAAAACCGGGAAAAGAAACAGAAGAGAAAGTAGGGGTTAGTACGAATTTTAGAGCCACCATGAATAGTTATGATAATTAATTGAATATACAGAGCATCAGGATTAAACTAAATTGAAGTTATGAGAAAGCCATTGTCTCCCGCTTATCCGAGGTCGGGTCGCGGGGGCAGCAGCTTGAGCAGAGATGCCCAGACTTCCCTCTCCCCGGCCACTTCTTCTAGCTCTTCCGGGAGAATCCCAAGGCGTTTCCCAGGCCAGTCGAGAGACATAGTCCCTCCAGCGTGTCCTGGGTCTTCCCCAGGGCCTCCTCCCGGTTGGACGTGCCCGGAACACCTCACCAGGGAGGCGTCCAGGAGGCATCCTGATCAGATGCCCGAGCCACCTCATCTGACTCCTCTCGATGCGGAGGAGCAGCGGCTCTACTCTGAGCCCCTCCCGGATGACTGAGCTTCTCACCCTATCTTTAAGGGAAAGCCCCAGACACCCTGCGGAGAAAAACTCATTTCAGCCGCTTGTATTCGCGATCTCGTTCTTTCGGTCACTACCCATAGCTCATGACCATAGGTGAGGGTAGGAAACATAGATCGACTGGTAAATTGAGAGCTTCGCCTTGCGGCTCAGCTCCTTTTTCACCACGACAGACCGATGCAATGCCCGCATTACTGCGGATGCCGCACCGATCCGCCTGTCGATCTCACGCTCCATTCTTCCCTCACTCGTGAACAAGACCCCGAGATACTTGAACTCCTCCACTTGGGGCAGGATCTCGCTACCAACCCTGAGAGGGCACTCCACCCTTTTCCGGCTGAGGACCATGGTCTCGGATTTGGAGGTGCTGATTCTCATCCCAGCCGCTTCACACTCGGCTGCGAACCGATCCAGAGAGAGCTGAAGATCATGGCCTGATGAAGCAAACAGGACAACATCATCTGCAAAAAGCAGTGACCCCAATCCTGAGCCCACCAAACTGGACCCCCTCAACACCCTGGCTGCGCCTAGAAATTCTGTCCATAAAAGATATGAACAGAATCGGTGACAAAGGGCAGCCCTGGCGGAGTCCAACTCTCACTGGAAACGGGTTCGACTTACTGCCGGCAATGCGGACCAAGCTCTGGCACCGATCGTACAGGGACTGAACAGCCCTTATCAGGGGCGCCGGTACCCCATACTCTCGGAGTACCCCCCACAGGATTCCCCGAGGGACACGGTCGAATGCCTTTTCTAAGTCCACAAAACACATGTAGACTGGTTGGGCAAACTCCCATGCACCCTCCAGGACCCTGCTAAGGGTATAGAGCTGGTCCACTGTTCCGCGACCAGGACGAAAACCACACTGTTCCTCCTGAATCCGAGGCTCGACTATCCGACGGACCCTCCTCTCCAGGACCCCTGAATAGACTTTTCCAGGGAGGCTGAGGAGTGTGATCCCTCTGTAGTTGGAACACACCCTCCGATCCCCCTTCTTAAAGAGGGGGACCACCACCCCGGTCTGCCAATCCAGAGGCACTTTCCCTGATGTCCATGCGATGTTGCAGAGGCGTGTCAGCCAAGACAGTCCTACAACATCCAGAGCCTTGAGGAACTCCGGGCGTATCTCATCCACCCCCGGGGCCCTACCACCAAGGAGTTTTTTGACCACCTCGGTGACCTCAGTCCCAGAGATGGGGGAGTCCACCAGGCTCTGCTTCCTCATTGGAAGGCATGTTAATGGGATTGAGGAGGTCTTCGAAGTATTCCCCCCACCGACCCACAACATCCCGAGTCGAGGTCAGCAGCGCACCATCCCCACCATATACAGTGTTGACAATGCACTGCTTCCCCTTCCTGAGACGCCGGATGGTGGACCAGAATCTCCTCGAAGCCGTCCGAAAGTCATTCTCCATGGCCTCCCCAAACTCCTCCCACGCCCGAGTTTTTGCCTCAGCAACCACCAAAGCCGCATTCCGCTTGGCCTGCCGGTACCTATCAGCTGCCTCCGGGGTCCCACAGGACAAAAGGGTCCTGTAGGACTCCTTCTTCAGCTTGACGGCATCCTTCACCGCCGGTGTCCACCAGCGGGTTCGGGGATTGCCGCCACGACAGGCACCGACCACCTTACGGCCACAGCTCCGGTCAGCTGCCTCAACAATAGAGGCACGGAACATGGCCCATTCGGACTCAATGTCCCCCACCTCCCTCGGGATGTGGTCGAAGTTCTGCCGGAGGTGGGAGTTGAAGCTACTTCTGACAGGGGGCTCTGCCAGACGTTCCCAGCAGACCCTCACAACACGTTTGGGCCTACCACGCCTGACCGGCATCCTCCCCCACCATCGAAGCCAACTCACCACCAGGTGGTGATCAGTTGACAGCTCCGCCCCTCTCTTCACCCGAGTGTCCAAGACATGTGGCCGCAAGTCCGACGACACGACCACAAAGTCGATCATCGAACTGAGGCCTAGGGTGTCCTGGTGCCAAGTGCACATATGAACACCCCTATGCTTGAACATGGTGTTCGTTATGGAAAGTAATGTGTTTTTAGCATGCACTAAAAAAAGTAAAGAAGGCATTTCCTTGTATAAAATTCTGATTTGACAGTTTAAATTCAGACTGGTTATGGGTGATTTGAATGAAAACGGAATGGAGTATTGGACATGAAAGTGGACTGTATTTTGTTTAAAAAAATAGGACACCATGTGGGTTTTGGCAAAATTTGATCAGTGTCGGATATGTGAGAAATAGGAATCAGGTCACATCCAAGTGGTAGTGTTAGGGTAACTTTTTAAACAGAGGTGACTCTATGTATATACTGTATAATGTTATAGATTTACATCATGAAAGGACACAACTTTTGTACTAGTTATAAATGTATATTTTATAAGATCACATAGATTTATTTTTCTGTACTTATTCTTAATGTTCTTATTTGATTTTTTTCTTTTTTTGTAAATTTCTCCTTGACATCTTGTAAAGCAATTTGAGCTAATCTTTGTAGGAATATGTTCTATATAAATAAATGCAAGTCTTGATCCATACACATTGACATAAATAATGAACTGAAGATAACAGTTTTTCAATATTAAAATATTGCTTTTGTTAGTATAATTTATAATGTTTAGGGACTTTGGGTGCATCAATGGCACTAGGATTAACATTTGGACAAAATAAAAGTTAGCAGCACTCCTGACACAGGTACAGGTACAACCTTTGTGTGTAGTTTTCAAAAGATGACTGATATTGATACCAAAAGGGTAAATTCCAGTGTGAGTCATGCTGGGAGCAAATAAATCTGTAAATGTCTAAATTGCAACCAAAATTTTAGGTTTGTGACCATCTAGTTGAACTTGATGACACCTGTATTATTTATAAGTCTTAGTATGACCATACTGAAACAAGCTAGTAAACAAATTAGCTTTTGCCTTCTCTATTAGTTGTTACAAAAATAGATCTTTTTGATTCCACTAAGACATTTTGAAATGTGGACTAAAGAATTTTGCTTGTTTATCTTTTACTGCATTTCTGTTAGTCAAATTATATAACTAAGAACAATAAAATATATTTTTCCTACAAAGCAGCACTAACACAGTACTTAAACGTACCATAGATAAACACAGTGTATTTAAGCATTTACTCTACACATTCTAATCACATTTTCTGGATCTGCACAGTAAGTGCTGCTGAGAAAATAGACTTAAAACAGGGAAGAAAATGATTCTCGTTATGAGCTCACATACATTATTGCAGCCCATAATTTCTGGTGACACAGTAAACATTTTCATTCCTATTAAACAATCAGTTGGCTGGACATTTTAATTGGTAGTTCTGCTGTACAGTTATAAAAATAACACTACCCCCCCCCCCCCTCCCTTATTGTACTAGTACTACACATTAGTATACTTTAAGAACTGGATTATTTAAGAAATAACAATGTAGCAAGATTACAAAGCAGCAGTGTACCTATGTAAATCTATTTTGCACTTTTAAAATAAGGTATAGGTGCTGTCATACTTCAAATACAAAAATAGCCTTTTCTTCACAAATGACTATTATTTTCATTTTTATGTTTCATTTTTTAACATCCAAACATTACAATGGCATTCTACTCAATCAAACAAGTAATAATAACATAACAAATAACAATTATAGCAACAATCATTTGCTTCAAAATCAACATAGAGAAAACAAAGGAAAAATAGAAATACAAAGGTGAAAAAAAGTTAATTCTGTTGCCCCTTTCCTGCCTTTTCTGTTGCATTACAGGTTGCTTTTGACTTATATCTTGACTTATTACTGTAGTTGAGTGATGACGTTTCATGCACATTCTAAATAAACAATAAGGATACTTTGCCTTTTTGTGAAAAAGTGTGTTCATTGCATTAAATATTTGTTTTAAGTTGAATGCTTTTGGAAAGCAGTTTCCATTGAATTCCATGCTTTTTTTCTTTCTCGTGCTTTCTTTATGTGCAGATGGCTGTCATGGTCATAAATTTTAATGGCTTTGAATGTAACCATTCCCCATATGGCTATAGGAAGAGGCATTTTATTTGACAATCTTCTTTATTGTTTCAGAATTAACAGGTATGGATGTGTGCCTGAATTCCCCTGTGATGGACTGATATTCTATCTATGGCTGGTAGCTTTTAGGATAGGCTCCAGCTTTTCGCTGTTCTAAAACAGAAAAACAATTTCACAAAATTAATCGATTAGATGGATGTTAGTTATAAAGACAGGCATGTTAGGGTAATCAATATTTTTAAACTGTCCCTGTGTAAGTGTAGGTGGTGTGCATTATTGGGTCCTCAGATGGACTGGCACATGATACTGCTGTATAGACCTAAGCCACCCATGATACTGAATTGGTTAAATCAGGTGTTATGTTGTTTTTTTTAAGTATAACCTCATTTAATACCTAATCCTTCTACTGGTTACAGTACCTATACATACTATAAATATTAATCTGATAGTAATTAACAGAATAATAACACTTGACATGTTGTTGTAATATTTGAATACACTATTTGTTTTCTGTTTAATTGCATGTATTTTCTGTTCTCTCTGTGTCTTATCCTTTCAATAGTTTATTTGTTAACAACAGATGACACTTTTTTCTATTCTTGCATACTTTTTATGTACAGTATTTCTGGTTGCAGAACTCGCTGTATTGTAAAGGTCTGACTTTAAATTAAACATCCAGTGGTACCAAAGATATATACTGTTTCAGAGACTACAGTTTTATGCCTCACTCTTCTCCTTTAATAAAATACCCTGAAAATAAAAGAGAATATCTTTGAACCATCCCGAGTCTGCATAATATCGAGAAGAAAGTGTAACAATGATGATAATGTACTTATTTAGACTAATTACGTTTGTGTGTTTTTATTTGACATTACACTTGCATTTGTTGTTTGCACCATTTCTTTCTTTTGTTTCCAGCTCTTCACAATTTCTGCTGCTGCTGCAACCACCAGATCTGCCAGTTCAATTTAAGAAAAGAATATCCTTTCCTGTTTTCTGGTCTGGTAGGCAGTGGTGACTTTGCAGTATGGTAATTGTTAAAGGAACCAAATAGCACTAAACCCTCAATAATCAGGAAAAAAAGCAGGTGAAATGCTCATGAGAATTGAAGTGTTGGGTTTTGTATCATCCTTTTAAAATTACTGAACATACTTAATTGTTTTAGTGTCCTTAAATAGTAGAACTTGATTTTTTTTTCTAGCTATTGTGTTGTTTAACATGCCACATGATCTGGTAATCTGTTTTTTTTTTTTTTTTCTTTTTTGTTAACTGCAAGAGTGGCACATATGGGAAATCTAGTGCTTTGCAGTAAGGAGGTTGTGAGTTCACTTCTTAAGTCTTCCCTGTGTGGAGAGCACTTCGAGTAATGAGAAAAGCGCTATATAAATATAAAGAATTATTATTATTATTATAGTGCAGCCACCTTTTTTTACTCTGAATGGTTTACAACCCTCCCCGTGTCTGCGTGGGTTTCCTCCAGGTGCTCCGGTTTCCTCCCACAGTCCAAAGACATGCAGGTTAGGTGCATTGGCGATCCTAAATTGTCCCTACTGTGTGCTTGGTGTGTGTGTGTGTGTGGGTGTGCGTGTGTTTGTGCCCTGCGGTGGGCTGGCGCCCTGCTCAGGGTTTGTTCCTGCCTTGCGCCCTGTGTTGGCTGGGATTGGCTCCAGCAGACCCCCATGACCCTGTGTTAGGATATAGCGGGTTGGACAATGACTGACTGACTGGTTTACTACCATAGGAAATGTGGCAAGTCAAATGTATATTAATACACATCTCTTTAGGAATAGTGATATCAGTACAAATTAAACTCAGGTATCAACACTTGATGTAATGTGAATAACCTAGAGATCCGGGGTGGCTTGGAGCATAATACACACCTATTCTTTTTCTGAACATGTATTATAGTGATGTTGGAAGCATTTGTGACCAGAAAGAATTCAACACTGAGAGGTGTGCTAGTCATAGGCTCCACACACACACTCTTTTTTCTATTTGCAGATGCCTGTTAACCTATTGTGCATTTTTTTACAATGTGGGGGAAAGAAAGAAAGATAAACATAACTAAAGAGTAAGCAGACAAACAAATCAAACCCAGGTCACTGAAGTTGTGAGGAAATGGCTGTAACTACAAAGTCACTGTGATACCCCTCCTATAATTAATCAGAGCAAATATTCTTAGTCCCACTATGGCTCAGCTGGATAGAGAGTGGAAGGAGGGCCAGAGCTGGAAGGTGAGTGAGGAGAACATAAGCAATTGAGTAGCCAGGGCAGAGGTATCTGTCATTTTTTTTATCCTTGGTTGTACTTTATTCCCCTGTGTTGTTTATTCCTTCTTTTGTGACTAAACCCCTTTTTTATTATGTTGGATTCCTGCGTTGGTGTTTTGGATTTGGGATTGGGATCAGTACCTACAGATCGTTCAAGGTATTCTCTTCAATCCTTCCATAGCTCGTATCACACAGTTCTGGTATAAGTTTAGAAGTCTAGAACTATTTTTATACTTTTTATAATTGACAGATCAAAACAGCACACTGGACACCATATGTGCCTTTATATGATGATATATACCATAAGCATAATATCTTTTGGCTTGCACTCTTGATTGTGCTATTATTCCCCACCACTTTAGTATTCAGAGTCAGTTATTTGTATTGGTTATTTACAACTCATTTATTTGCAACTCCTAGCATCACATTGTTTTGCATTATGAGTCAATTAAATTCTATTTATATAGTCATATGAAAAAGTTTTGGAACCCCTGTCAGCCTGAATAATAATTTACTTTCAACAAAAAAGATAACAGTAATATGTCTTTCATTTCCTAGGAACATCTGAGTACTGGGGTGTTTTCCGAACAAAGATTTTTAGTGAAGCAGTATTTGGTTGTATGAAATTAAATCAAATGTGAAAAACTAGCTGTGCAAAAATTTGGGCACCCTTGTAATTTTGCTGATTTTAATGCATGTAACTGCTCAATACTGATTACTTGCAGCACCAAATTGGTTGGATTAGCTTGTTAAGCCTTGAACTTCATAGACCGGTATGTCCAATCATGAGAAAAGGTATTTAAGGTGGTCAACTACAAGTTGTGCTTCCCTTTGACTCTCCTCTGAAGAGTGACATCATGGGATCCTCTAAGCAACTCTCATTAAAGGCAATAGGAGGCGTCTAGAGGCTGTTATATTTGCAAAAGAAGGCTCAGCTAAGTATTGATGTAATATATCTGTTGGGGTGCCCAAATTTATGCACCTGTCTAATTTTGTTATGATGCATATTGCATATTTTCTCTTAATCCAATAAACTTAATGTTACTGCTGAAATGCTACTTTTTCCTTAAGGCATGTCATATATTAAAAAGGAAGTTGCTACTTTGAAAGCTCAGCCAATGATAAACAAAAACCCAAAGAATTAAGAGGGGTTCCCAAACTTTTTCATATGACTGTATGTAAATTGTTATATTTATGTACATGGAAATAGTTTGCCACTAAATTTTATACATGAAAATCTGTAGAAACTTACTGACTTGAGGGCATCTCCAAATACACTTAATTTAGTGTTAATTTTAAATGTAACATAGTTTTTAATACTTTTCTATGTAATTCATTTTTGTAAATTTAAAAAACCAGAGCCTTTTGGCAATCCCCTTCCATACCATACCTTTGACATTTCATAATTCTGAAAGTGATTGAAACATGATATCCTGGTTAATTCTGTTTAAGCAAATTCTATAATCCCTGCCTTTTGTGTAAAAAGGCCTCTGCACAGTATCCTACATGGAACTACTCACTAACATATAGGTTAGTTGCTTCCTGTTTAAAAATATTTTAGTTGTACTGATTGGGTTTCACCTGGGCTGATTTGATTGCCTTTTTTTTCTTTTCAAAATTCAGATTCTTTTGTAAACTTATTACTGCTATCGAGTGGTCTGTTCATTTATAACTCAGAGGACTGGGGCAATTAAAATACAGTATATTGAACAATTATTGACTTTGACAGCTACGAACACTCTTTAAGAGTTCTAAGTTTGTGTTGTGAAATGATGCAGTTATTTTTGTGCAAATCTCCATGAAAGAGTGGATTGGTGACGTTTTCTCAACTGACCAACTTAAATAATAGTCATTGGGGGTGGCCTGTCTGTGTACGGTTTAGTCCACGCTGCTGAGTGTAGGTTTTTTTCCTATTTCGAACAGTTTTAGGAAGCATCTTCCATAGTGTAGTACATAGCAAAGCACAGCTGTGCAAATTAATTTTCATCAGTACAGTTTATATGTTTGTAGATTACTTTAACATTAAGAAAGAAATTTATAAAAATGATTAAAAAAATATTTTCCACACAATAACATAATAAAGTCATCACTGGCTTTTCACAGGGATTGGTTCCATGACCTCACACAAAAATGTGAAATTTACAATTATCAGACAACTTCCTATAAACAACACCTCAGCAGCCACCACCAGCACAACTCGCACACACAACTCTTAAGTTTTACTTAATATAACCTTAAAAGCATAGTTATTAAAAGTCTTTCATAATAAGTAAAAAAAAACCTCATATGCATACTTAATAAAATATCTCATTAGAAATCAAAATATTTTCTGTTATCTAGACTGTTGTGCAGTGATTAATATTTCTGTTAACATTGCCAGCTGGGTCAGTGTGTGGGTTTCACACATTCACATTGTGTCTGAGTTGTGATTATTTCAGATGGTTTCATTAGGTTATTTGAACGTTTTATAATGTGCTTAAATGCTATCTGATCAGACACTTTGCAGCTTTTGGTGCATCAACAGAAGATGTTTTTTAAATGTTGTTTTTGTTCCTTAGTAATATAGCAAAAATTAGACTTTAATTAAATTATTAAAAATTAAAATTAACTTGTTTGTGCCATATTTACGGTCCACAGAAGTAAAGGAATGTTCTGCTTTTGTTATACAGTATTCAGAAATTACACTTGTTTTATCAGCAGGCTCACTCGCTTTAGAACTTTGAGCACATTTTTTGTACTTACAGAGACCTGGAAGTGCAATGAATGTTCATGCAGGTTACTGTTTTAGTCCACACCAAATCATAAAACCAATTAGGTATCACTAACTTGCATTTGATAAATTTGCACAAGTATTTACAGCAAAAAACAGCTGGCTCTAATCTTTTACCAATAAATCGGTGCATTATTAGTTTATAAAGTGTATTTTCAACTTTTTATCAAATTATTTTATATCCCCATGCTGATTGACTGCTTGATTGTTTTACTACTTCTAACACACTGAAAGACCTTTAGATTTGACTATAATATTATCTCCTTCTCCAAAAGTTGTTTTGCATTTCCTACTTCTTTTTAATTTTCGTTGTCATGTGCTCAGATGTATTTCATTTGTTACTGTTCAGATTTTTTGGTATATGTTTTGTGATATTTTTTTTTTGTTATAAACTCAACCTATTCAACTAGAGGCCCACCTGTACACTGAGAAAATGTTGAACATTTTGGGTGAAAATACAATATTTTATTTCTGGTTAATAAAGCAGCATAGTAAGCTGTCCAGGATATTATATATTGATTTTGAATTAAATGCAATTTAATAATAAAAATTAGAATAAAATTGTTTAATAATAAAAAATAGTAATATTAAATTCTTAAGCTACAATTGACTGAATTTCAAAAAGCCATTATTGGTTGATGGCAAGTTGTTGAACAGCCCTGCTGAAACTAGTGTTACTGCAAAAAATACCACTACATATAAACTCACCCATGCCATTTGCTGATATGTACATTATATATTGTTCTCCATACTGGGGATACAATTACTCAACATATATGAGATTATAGCCCTGTCCAAATGGAAAAAAAGACAAATAAACAAGGAAAGTCTCTGATTCCTAAGTGAATGGACAGAGAAGTATTTGTTTACTTTGGCAAAGGAGAGTAGTCTTAAACCCAGGTGTGTACTGTGCTACTACTTTGTCAGGAAAGTATAAAACATCAAGATACACTACCAGACAACACGACTTGCTTTCAGCAGACTACCCTAAAGAATCAAATGAACAGCAGTTGAAATTACTACTTCTATTAGCATAATTTCAGCATACCTGAATGAGTCTCAGTCACTTTTGCATATAACAGGATAGAGCTACATTGGCACCTCTAAGAGTAACATGGATTTTGGCCAAAACAAAGAGGCCATTTACAGAGTTTAGAAACTATAAAAGAGTGTGTTCTAGAAGTTATGGATGAGCTAATTTCAGATGTGAAAAGAACAGTGTTATGTTGTAATTTAAAAAGTAGTACTTTCAAGCACATCTATGCTGCATAGAGTGGAGGTACTTGCAGATGAAGTGATGGAAATAACATCTGGATGATCTTCAACTGACAATATAATTGTCAGGAGGTAGATGTACTTTTAAATAAATAACAAATGTTATTTAAATAACAAATGTTATTTATTTATTGAAAAATTTGTTCCAAAATGGATCTAAATTAAGTCACAATTGTATTAATATACAAAAGCAAAATACTAAATAATACTAAACAAATTGTTTATCATTAATATCTGCACCTGTTGCTGTCATTGTGGTAAAGTTACTAATTTAAGTGCTTCACCAGCTTTCGGACATCAAGGGAAAAGAGAGAGGCGGCACAGTGTCGCAGTGGTAGCACTGCTGCCTCGCAGTAAGGAGACCTGGGTTCACTTCCCAGGTCCTCCCTGCGTGGAGTTTGCATGTTCTCCCTGTGTCTGCGTGGGTTCCCTCCAGGTGCTCTGGTTTCCTCCCACACTCCAAAGACATGCAGGTTAGGTGCATTAGCGATCCTAAATTGTCCCTAGTTTGTGGGTATGTGTGTGTGTGTGCTCTGCGGTGGGCTAGCGCCCTGCCCGGGGTTTGTTCCTGCCTTGCGCCCTTTGTAGGCTGAGATTGGCTGCAGTAGACCCCCGTGACCCTGTGTTAGAATATACAGTGCATCCGGAAAGTATTCACAGCGCATCACTTTTTCCACATTTTGTTATGTTACAGCCTTATTCCAAAATGGATTAAATTCATTTTTTCCTCAAAATTCTACACACAACACCCCATAATGACAACATGAAAAAAGTTTACTTGAGGTTTTTGCAAATTTATTAAAAATAAAAAAATTGAGAAAGCACATGTACATAAGTATTCACAGCCTTTGCCATGAAGCTCAAAATTGAGCTCAGGTGCATCCTGTTTCCCCTGATCATCCTTGAGATGTTTCTGCAGCTTAATTGGAGTCCACCTGTGGTAAATTCAGTTGTTTGGACATGATTTGGAAAGGCACACACCTGTCTATATAAGGTCCCACAATTGACAGTTCATGTCAGAGCACAAACCAAGCATGAAGTCAAAGGAATTGTCTGTAGACCTCCGAGACAGGATTGTCTCGATGCACAAATCTGGGAAAGGTTACAGAAAAATTTCTGCTGCTTTGAAGGTCCCAATGAGCATAGTGGCCTCCATCATCCGTAAGTGGAAGAAGTTCGAAACCACCAGGACTCTTCCTAGAGCTGGCCGGCCATCTAAACTGAGCGATCGGGGGAGAAGGGCCTTAGTCAGGGTGGTGACCAAGAACCCGATGGTCACTCTGTCAGAGCTCCAGAGGTCCTTTGTGGAGAGAGGAGAATCTTCCAGAAGGACAACCATCTCTGCAGCAATCCACCAATCAGGCCTGTATGGTAGAGTGGCCAGAGGGAAGCCACTCCTTAGTAAAAGGCACATGGCAGCCCACCTGGAGTTTGCCAAAAGGCACCTGAAGGACTCTCAGACCATGAGAAAGAAAATTCTCTCGTCTGATAAGACAAAGATTGAACTCTTTGGCGTGAATGCCAGGCGTCACATTTGGAGGAAACCTGGCACCATCCCTACAGTGAAGCATGGTGGTGGCAGCATCATGCTGTGGGGATGTTTTTCAGGGGCAGGAACTGGTAGACTAATCAGGATAAAGGGAAAGATGACTGCAGCAATGTACAGAGACATCCTGGATGAAAACCTGCTCCAGAGCGCTCTTGACCTCAACGACCCTAAGCACACAGTCAAGATATCAAAGGAGTGGCTTCAGGACAACTCTGTGAATGTTCTTGAGTGGCCCAGCCAGAGCCCAGACTTGAATCCGATTGAACATCTCTGGAGAGATCTTAAAATGGCTGTGCACCGACGCTTCCCATCCAACCTGATGGAGCTTGAGAGGTGCTGCAAAGAGGAATGGGCGAAACTGGCCAAGAATAGGTGTGCCAAGCTTGTGGCATCAAAGACTTCAGGCTGTAATTGCTGCCAAAGGTGCATCGACAAAGTATTGAGCAAAGGCTGTGAATACTTATGTACATGTGATTTCTCAGTTTTTTCATTTTTAATAAATTTGCAAAAACCTCAAGTAAACTTTTTTCACGTTGTCATGGGGTGTTGTGTGCAGAATTCTGAGGAAAAAATGAATTTAATCCATTTTGGAATAAGGCTGTAACATAACAAAATGTGGAAAAAGTGATGCGCTGTGAATACTTTCCGGATGCACTGTAGCGGGTTGGGTAATGGATGGAACGGGCGGCATGGTGGTGCAGTGGTAGTGCTGCTGCCTCGCAGTTAGGAGACCCGGGTTCGCTTCCCGAGTCCTCCCTGCGTGGAGTTTGCATGTTCTCCACGTGTCTGCGTGGGTCTCTTCCGGGCACTCCGGTTTCTTCCCACAGTCCAAAGACATGCAGGTTAGGTGGATTGGCAATTCTAAATTGGCTGTAGTGTGTGCTTGGTGTGTGGGTGTGTTTGTGTGTGTCCTGCGGTGGGTGGGCACCCTGCCCATGATTCGTTCCTGCCTTGTGCCCTGTGTTGGCTGGGATTGGCTCCAGCAGACCCCCGTGACCCTGTGTTCGGATTCAGCGGGTTGGAAAATGGATGGTAATGGATGGATGGAGGGAAAAGAGAATTTGTTGTTCAGTATGCAGTTTTGCTAAGAGGTTTTATTTTAAGGCTGCACTCGTAATTGGGCATATTTTGAATATTTCTGATAAAAATAAATTTTATTTGTCCATTATACTGTATCTGTACAGTTCGCATCTTTGTAAGAACATTCATTCATTTTTAAATGCATGCAGCTTGATCATTATGAAATACAGGTCATTATTAAGTCTTTCGCCGATGAATATGGCAATACTCTTGACTCTTATCTGTGTTTTATTGATGTAGCTCTTTTAAAAGTAGATAGAAATACTTTTTTGTCCCCAAGGGGAAATTAAATCTTTACAGAAGCTCAAGAGAAGAATATATATATATTTATTTATGTATATTACAATAAACCAATCACAACCCTCCATCTCCCACCACCACTATTACCAAACTTTTGGCTTGGATAATGAACAGGTGCCGCTGTTAAAAACAAGCTTGGAGATTGCAATAAGTCGGTCAGACCTGTTGAGACATACCACAGGATTACATTTAAAGATATTAACATTTGAATACAGAAAATACAGATTGCCTGGGTAAAGACACCAGAGTTAGAATGACTCTTGTTTACAGTGTTCAAAACAGAGTGAATCATTTCTGTTGCCGAGTTTAAAAATACGCATCAATATAATGATGCAGCTCTCTATTAGTCAGTAACATGGATGGATTCAGACTGCATTTCGAAGTCTGGTTCACATATTTCAGCTTTTATTGTAATATGCTCGCATTTTAGTATATCTTAATTACATAAGTCTCTAGACCCCATCCTGATTTTTCCTCTATGTCTGATTGTATGAGACTTAACCCATCGAACATTAAATAGCATCTAAAATAAGAGTTTTAAACCAGTTCTCTGCAATACCCAAAATGCCATAATACCTGAACTTACCATAACTCAGCATGATATGTAATAGTTCTTTCAACTTAAAAAGTAATCGAGGCTGTCCAGTTTTGAATCCATTCCACCTTACTTCTATCCTTACTCCAGCTGTTTGCACTTGCCATCCTTAAACGAGCTGTTCCTCCGATAAGGTGTGAGAAAGCTCTTTTGGCAGTAGTGATTGCCGTGCTACCAGCTGAGTACGGGAATATTTATTCCAGTTTGTGTTCCTCAGAGTCTCTTACTGCACATTCTTAGAGGCTGTGAATGTAAGTCTATTATTGTGGTGTTCTCATCTTCTTCATCTTGCTTACTTTCTCTAGGGATATATAAACTTACCATGTTCATTGCCAGGTTGGTCTACTCTTGCACCTTAAGATTAACACACATGCATATAGATATACACTTACACACAGACCCTAACCACAAAAGTGCCGTATGAACAACGTGCGTATACACCACTTTCTCCTGTTGTTACTGTCTCTGTCCTTCTTCTGTTCTCTTCTCTCTCTGTGGGACAAATTATATTTATATTAAGATTCTATGTCATCGTGACATTTGATATGGGGCTTCTTGGGGACATGGATTTTGTGATACAGCTTCATGATTTTGGCTTTGTGTACAGCTTCATGATTTGGACTTTGATTGTCTGGATGTCAAAGTTCAGTTTTCAACTGATAAGATAATTAAGGCAGCCTGAAGCAAAGTCATCGAAACAGATGTTTTAAGGTGATACAATTCAGGAAAACAGCATGCTTTGATGTTAACTGTTCATGTAAAAATAAGTTCATCTTTGTTTTGTTAAAAAATTATAGTAACACTTAGTGAAAAGCCAGAGGTCAAGTTTTAAAATTATTAATTAATAACTTTAATTGGTTTAAAAAAATTATCAAAAAGTTATAAAAAAAAAAAAAAAAAAAAAGAAAAGAGAGTTTCTGAAAAAAGTATGCTGCATGATGTGTCTCCCGGAAGTGAGCATACTCCCATAAAGTTGACCTGATCTAGGTGCTTTCTGGAACTGACATGTTAGGGTCTGTTAGCCAAGAGAATGGAGCCTTTACTAGGTCTAAGAAGAGAAAGGAAGGGTATTCTGCAGAGAAAGTTATTCTTCTTGGACACAATAAAGATTAAGTAAAATAAATATGAAAATCTTGATTAAAATTATTTTGTGTGTGTAAATACAAAATATTGCACACCAGTAGACAAAATGAGGTTCCTGTGCCTGGTTCACCCTCAGTGTTAGAGTGAAAAAGTTCCACAGTGTTGGAAGTGCTTCAAGTAGAATAAGTTCTTCTCTGTACTAGGGATTGTTAGTGGAGGTGTTTTGGGCACATATTGTGCATCTCCCTTGAGTGCTTACCACATGTGGTATGCCAAGCTTGCAGAAGCCTGTTGGTAGGAACAGCAGGCTTGGACGCAAGGATGGGCTTTCTAAGACCAGCCAGTTTATTTAATAGCTAAAAAGAGTGTAATGCAGAAGGCTTTCCTGACTTCTTCTTTCGGCTGCTCCTGTTAGGGGTTGCCACAGCGGATCATCTTCTTCCATATCTTTCTGTCCTTTGCATCTTGCTCTGTTACACCCATCACCTGCATATCCTCTCTCACCACATCCATAAACCTTCGCTTAGGCTTTCCTCTTCCCTGGCAGCTCTATTCTTAACATCCTTCTCCCAATATACCCAGCATCTCTCCTCTGCACATGTCCAAACCAACGCAATCTCGCCTCTCTCACTTTGTCTCCCAACCGTCCAACTTGAGCTGACCCTCTAATGTACTCATTTCTAATCCTGTCCATCCTCGTCACACCCAGTGCAAATCTTAGAATCTTTAACCTCTCTCCTACTGCAGACCTCACACTTCCCTCGTACATCCATCCATCCATCCATCCATCCATCCATCCATCCATTCTCTTCCGCTTATCCGAGGTCGGGTCGCGGGGGCAGCAGCTTGAGCAGAGATGCCCAGACTTCCCTCTCCCCGGCCACTTCTTCTAGCTCTTCCGGGAGAATCCCGAGGCGTTCCCAGGCCAGCCGTGAGACATACAGTAGTCCCTCCAGCGTGTCCTGGGTCTTCCCCGGGGCCTCCTCCCGGTTGGACGTGCCCGGAACACCTCACCAGGGAGGCGTCCAGGAGGCATCCTGATCAGATGCCCGAGCCACCTCATCTGACTCCTCTTGATGTGAAGGAGCAGCGGCTCTACTCTGAGCCCCTCCCGGATGACTGAGCTTCTCACCCTATCTTTAAGGGAAAGCCCAGACACCCTGTGGAGGAAACTCATTTCAGCCGCTTGTATTCGCGATCTCGTTCTTTCGGTCACTACCCATAGCTCATGACCATAGGTGAGGGTAGGAACATAGATCGACCGGTAAATTGAGAGCTTTGCCTTATGGCTCAGCTCCTTTTTCACCACGACAGACCGATGCAGTGCCCACATCACTGCGGACGCCGCACCAATCCGCCTGTCGATCTCACGCTCCATTCTTCCCTCACTCGTGAACAAGACCCCGAGATACTTGAACTCCTCCACTTGAGGCAGGATCTCGCTCTCAACCCTGAGAGGGCACTCCACCCTTCTCCGACTGAGGACCATGGTCTCGGATTTGGAGGTGCTGATTCCCATCCCAGCCGCTTCACACTCAGCTGCGAACCGATCCAGAGAGAGCTGAAGATCACGGCCTGATGAAGCAAACAGGACAACATCATCTGCAAAAAGCAGTGACCCAATCCTGAGTCCACCAAACCGGACCCCCTCAACATCCTGGCTGCGCCTAGAAATTCTGTCCATAAAAGTTATGAACAGAATCGGTGACAAAGGGCAGCCCTGGCGGAGTCCAACTCTCACTGGAAACGGGTTCGACTTACTGCCGGCAATGCGGACCAAGCTCTGACACCGGTTGTACAGGGACCGAACCGCCCTTATCAGGGGGTCCGGTACTCCATACTCCCGGAGCACCTCCCACAGGATCCCCCGAGGAACACGGTCGAAAGCCTTTTCCAAGTCCACAAAACACATGTAGACTGGTTGGGCGAACTCCCATGCATCCTCCAGGACTCTGCTAAGGGTGTGGAGCTGGTCCACTGTTCCGCGACCAGGACGAAAACCACACTGTTCCTCCTGAATCCGAGGTTCGACTATCCAACGGACCCTCCTCTCCAGAACCCCCGAATAGACTTTTCCAGGGAGGCTGAGGAGTGTGATCCCTCTATAGTTGGAACACACCCTCCGGTCCCCCTTCTTAAAGAGGGGGACCACCACCCTGGTCTGCCAATCCAGAGGCACTGTCCCTGATGTCCATGCGATGTTGTAGAGACGTGTCAACCAAGACAGCCCTACAACATCTAGAGCCTTGAGGAACTCCGGGCGTATCTCATCCACCCCCGGGGCCCTGCCACCAAGGAGTTTTTTGACCACCTTGGTGACCTCAGTCCCAGAGATGGGGAAGCCCACCTCCTAGTCCCCAGGCTCTGCTTCCTCATTGGAAGGCATGTTATTGGGATTGAGGAGGTCTTCGAAGTACTCCCCCCACCGACCCACAACGTCCCAAGTCGAGGTCAGCAGCGCACCATCACCACCATATACAGTGTTGACACTGCACTGCTTCCCCCTCCTGAGACGCCAGACGGTGGACCAGAATCTCCTCGAAGCCGTCCGAAAGTCGTTCTCCATGGCCTCCCCAAACTCCTCCCATGCCCGAGTTTTTGCCTCAGCAACCACCGAAGCTGCATTCCGCTTGGCCTGCCGGTACCTATCAGCTGCCTCCAGAGTCCCACAGGACAAAAGGGTCCTGTAGGACTCCTTCTTCAGCTTGACGGCATCCCTCACCGCCGGTGTCCATCAACGGGTTCGGGGATTGCCACCACGACAGGCACCGACCACCTTACGGCCACAGCTCCGGTCAGCCGCCTCAACAATAGAGGCACGGAACATGGCCCATTCGGACTCAATGTCCCCCACCTCCCTCGGGACATGGTCAAAGTTCTGCCGGAGGTGGGAGTTGAAGCTACTTCTGACAGGGGGCTCTGCCAGACGTTCCCAGCAGACCCTCACAACACTTTTGGGCCTACCAGGCCTGACCGGCATCCTCCCCCACCATCGAAGCCAACTCACCACCAGGTGGTGATCAGTTGATAGCTCCGCCCCTCTCTTCACCCGAGTGTCCAAGACATGTGGCCGCAAGTCCGACGACACGACCACAAAGTCGATCATCGAACTGAGGCCTAGGGTGTCCTGGTGCCAAGTGCACATATGAACACCCCTATGCTTGAACATGGTGTTCGTTATGGACAATCCGTGACGAGCACAGAAGTCCAATAACAAAACACCACTCGGGTTCTGATCGGGGGGGCCATTCCTCCCAATCACGACCTTCCAGGTCTCACTGTCATTGCCCACGTGAGCATTGAAGTCCCCCAGCAGTACGAGGGAGTCCCCAGAAGGTATGCCCTCTAGCACACCCTCTAGGGACTCCAAAAAGGGTGGGTACTCTGAACTGCTGTTCGGTGCATATGCACAAACAACAGTTAGGACCCGTCCCCCCACCTGAAGGCGGAGGGAGGCTACCCTCTCGTCTACCGGGGTAAACCCCAATGTACAGGCTCCAAGTCGGGGGGCAATAAGTATACCCACACCCGCTCGGTGCCTCTCACCGGGGGCAACTCCAGAGTGGTAGAGAGTCCAGCCCCTCTCAAGGAGATTGGTTCCAGAGTCCAAGCTGTGCGTTGAGGTGAGTCCGACTATATCTAGCCGGAACCTCTCAACCTCACGCACAAGCTCAGGCTCCTTCCCCTTCAGAGAGGTGACATTCCACGTCCCAAGAGCCAGCTTCTGTAGCCGAGGATCGGACCACCAAGGTCCCCGCCTTCGGCCACCACCCAACTCACACTGCACCCGACCTCCTTGGCCCCTCCCATAGGTGGTGAGCCCATGGGAAGGGGGACCCACGTTGCCTCTTCGGGCTGTGCCCGGCCGAGCCCCATGGGTGCAAGCCCGGCCACCAGGCGCTCGCCATCGAGCCGCACCTCCATGCCTGGCTCCAGAGGGGGCCCTGGTGACCCGCGTCCGGGCGAGGGAAAACGCTGTCCAAATTTTTTATTCGTCATAGGAGGTCTGTTGAACCGCACTTTGTCTCATCCCTCACCTAGGACCAGTTTGCCTTGGGTGGCCCTACCAGGGGCATAAAGCCCCGGACAACAGAGCTCCTAGGATCATTGGGACACGCAAACCCCTCTACCACGATAAGGTGGCGGTTAGAGGAGGGGTATCCCTCGTACATATCCTGTATAACTCTTAGATACGTCTCTGCCACTCCTGACTTCCTCATACAATACCACGGCTCCTCTCGAGGCACCCTGTCATATGCTTCCACAAAGACGCAATGCAACTCCTTCTGGCCTTCTCTAAACTTCTCCATCAACATCTTCAGAGCAAACATTGTATCTGTGGTGCTCTTTCTTGGCATGAAACCATACTGCTGCTCACTAATCATCACCTCACTTCTTAACCTAGCTTCCACTACTCTTTCCCTTAACTTGATGCTGTGGCTCATCAATTTTATTCTCCTGTAGTTACTGCAGTCCTGCACATCCTCCTTATTCTTAAATATCGGCACCAGTACACTTCTCCACTCCTCAGGTATCCTCTCACTTTCCAAGATTCCATTAAACAATCTGGTTAAAAACTCCACTGCCATCTCTCCTAAACACCTCCATGCTTCCATAGGTATGTCATCTGGACCAACAGCCTTTCCATTTTTCATGCTCTTTATAGCTGTCCTTACTTCCTCCTTGCTAATCCATTGCACTTCCTGATTCACTATCTCCACATCATCCAACCTCTTCTCTCTCTTGTTCTCTTCATTCATCAGCCTCTCAATGTACTCTTTCCATCTGCTCAACACACTCTTCTCACTTGTGAGTACGTTTCCATCTTTCCTTTCTTCATTCCTTTCCTTGACACCATACCTACCCATCACCTCCTCGTCTCCACTGTTCCCTTCACCAACATGCCCATTGAAATCCGCTCCAGTCACCACTTTTATGTCCCTTGGGTACACTGTTCATCACTTCATCCAACTCACTCCAAAAATCTTCTTTCTCACCCAATGCACACCCAACTTGTGGTGCATATGCACTAACAACATTCATCATCACATCTCCAATTTCCAGCTTCATAATCATTACTCTGCCTGAAACTCTTTTCACCTCCAAAACACTCTTGACATACTGTTCTTTCAGAATAACTCCTACCCCATTTCTCCTCCCATCCACACCATGATAGAACAATTTGAATCCACCTCCAATACACCTAGCCTTACTCCCCTTCCATTTAGTCTCTTGCATGCACAATATATCAACCTTCCTTCTCTCCATCATATCTGCTAACTCTCTCCCCTAACCAGTCATATTGCCAACATTCAAAGTTCCTACCCTCAGTTCCACTCTCCTTACTTTCCTCCTCTCCTCCTGCCTCCGGACACGTCTCCCCCCTCTTCTTCTCCTTCTTCTTCTTCGGCTGACAGTAGGCCAATTTCTGCCAGCACCCTGTTGGCTAACAGTACTGGTGGCGGTCGTTGTTAACCTGGGGCTTGACCGATCTGGTATGGAAATTTGTATTGTTGTCCGCATATTGATTTGGCAAAATTTTAAACCGGATGCCCTTCCTGACATAACCCTCCCCATTTATCCGGGCTTGGGACCGGCACGAAGAAACACACTGGGTTAGAAGGCTTTCCTGACTAAATATGAAATATTCTTCAACAAAGAAAACATTTAGTATTAACCACCACATGACAGGATTGCACTGAAGTCTTCAAATCAGAACTCCCTTTTTAAAAAATAAACAAAAATGTCTGTTGATAAAAGTGACAGCAGACCTCATCTGTAATTTTGGGAGCATGGCAACAATTCTTCCTTTCTGGAAGCCTAAACATTAATCTTCCTCATGTTTTTAAATTTGATGACATGGATTATTAGTCAGTTGGCCTTGTCACTTTAAAATGGTAGTTCTGGAAACAAATAGACTTGTTAAATATGCTCATTATAGCCTTGCCTACAAGTCAGTTGGAGTTAGCATTCATGTACTGGGATAGTCTTTCTGTTTCAGTTCAACAGAATTAAGACATGGTTAATTGAAAATCTGAAAGAAAAAAATGCTTTGGGGTCCCAAGCATTCTCTGCTTATTTTAGTTTGAAACCCAGGTAAAACCTTGAACATTTGCAATACAGAAATAGCTTGCCTTGTATTGAAAACCTTCACTGGCACAGGAGGGAGAGACATTTTGATGGTTTGTGGCTGGTGTGGACCCAGCTTTGCAGTCCACAATTAATGAGGTATAGTAGTTGCAGTTAAAATTTATGAAGCAATTTTTATTTCTAACATCTTTGAAGCTACATGCTACAGTACTTCACAAATAAGCTCAGAACACACGCATGACAAACATTTTCAGGTACTGGAGGACCTAACACCATGAGTCACTTACAGTGCATTGTCATGTTTACCAACTGCAAGAGGAAAATGCTTATGTCATAGAACACTTGGATTCCTCGTTTGAGAGTGGGTTAGTTTACTGCACTAACTAGAGGCGTACATAGCCCTTTCCGATTCAGTCAGCTGTCTGCAGAGACTTATTTTCAGCTGACTATTTCCACAGTTTTGACCCTAGACTCCAACACCAGAAAATTCTTTCCTTTTCTAACTATTCTATTAACTATTATAACTAATTCTTTCAATCTCCTTTGCATGCAGGTTAATCTCAGTATTTGGGCTACAAGGCTGCAACTATTACATTGTGGGCAGAGAAAGGCTCTGTTACAGTCCTAGATCTGGGGTTTGGGTCCAAAATCTCAAAATGCTAAAATAACCTCTGACTGTGCACAACGAACCCTCATTACCCAATATTGCACTGTTTAACTCAATATCTCTTAATGGTAAAGCATTAGTGATATCAGAATTCATTACAGATTCCAACCTTGATGTAACATCCTTAACAGAAACCTGGCAAAACCCGAACAAATTTACGTCTCTCACAGAAGCAACACCACCCGTATATGATTACTTTTCAGAGGCTTATAGCTCAAAACAAGGAGGAGGAGTCGCAGTAATTGCTAGATCGGAGTTAAACATCAAAAGAATCCCAAATGACTGCCCATTGTCTTTCGAGTGTCTGGCTCTTAAACTAATTATGAAATTTCGTCCTGTCTTAGTTATTGTTGTCAATCGTCCCCTAAAATACAATGGGTCTTTCTTAACTGATCTGACTGAACTCACTTAAGTTCAGTTTTCCAGAGAGTAATTCTTCTCGGTGACATCAACATCCATATTGACACTCCTACGTGTAAACTGAGGAATGAATTCCTGTCCTTAATGGTCTGTTTTGACTTGGTGCAACATGTTGGTTTTCCTACTCACTCTGGTGGTCATATATTGGACCTGATCTGTACATCCGGCTTATCTGTTGGCAACACTTATAGCAGTGGTTTGGAACTTTCTGATCATACAACAGTTCTCCTCTCTGACTCATTACCTGTCCCTGTAAATTGCAAATTTCTTTCAGAAACTTTGAAAATATCTGTCCATCTATCCTTGCTGGATCCGTTTCTGATCTTTTTTTGTCTTCCCCTATTCCATCAACACTAGATAGTTTTTGACTATTATAACTAAGCTCTTCATGCAGCACTAGATAAAACAACTCCTTTAAAGCATAAGGAGGTTTCCTTTAAGCGTTCATCTCCATAGTACAATTCAGAGTTACGGTCTATGAAAGCAGCTGGCCAACGCCTTGAGAGAATGTCACGTAAGACTGGCCTCACTGTTCACATCCAGGCTTTCTCTAACCACGAAAGGGCTTACAGAGATGCACTAACTGCAGCTAAGAACATACATTATGGGAGAATAATAGAAAGTGGCTATGATAACCTGAGGGATTTGTTCTCTGTAGTTAATAAACTAATTCAACCTGCATCTGGCACAATTATCTCCCTCACTGAAGTCTGTGAAAAATTCCTCCACTTTTTCTGTAATAAAATTAAAGATCTAAATAATTAAACTGACATAAATCCATCATCTCTTTGTATTTATCTTTTTTTTTTCTTGTATTTTTCTTTCCAGCTCCTTTTCTAAAGTCTTACCAGTCACATTTAACAACCTGCTTTGTAAGATGAGGCCGACTATTGTACTGGACCCCATCCTCATCACACTTCTTAAATCCTGCCTTCATGCCATAATCCCAATGGTTACAACAATAATAAACAAATCCCTTAAAACTGGCTTTGTGCCAGCTACTTTTAAAATCACTTCTGTAACCTCAATGTTATAAAAGGCTGGTCTTGATGCTGACAATCTTAACAAGTTTTGGTCTATTTTTCACCTACCTTTTCTGTCAAAAGTTCCTGAGTGTGTTGTAGCCTCCCAACTCACCTGTTACTTAACCTCTAATAAATTGATGGAACCCTTTCAGTCTGGTTTCAGGGCAAAGCACAGCTGTAAAACTGCTTTGCTTCAGGAATCTATAGAACTAGACTCTGGATAAACCAGCATATTCTTTTTGTTAGATCTTAGTGCAGCATTTGAAAATGTTAGACATGATATTCTACTCTCCAGGATGGAGAACATGCTAAGTATCTCTGGTACTGCGCTCCGGTGGTTTAAGTTCTATCTGACTGATAGGCAAAAGTTTGTTAGTCTTGGCAACAGCAGATCCAGCTCAGCGCCAGTCACACAAGGGGTTCCTCGGGACTCTGACCTCAGCCCTCTGCTCTTCTGTATCTATATGCTTCCCCTTAGTCATATTATTTATAGCTTTGGACTGGGTTATCATTTTTATGCAGATGATACTCCACTGTATTTCAGTGTTAAAAGTGAAACTTCATTAGAGCTTTCTCATCTCAAAACTTGCCTCAGTGAAATTAAAACCTGGATGAAGCATACTGTAACTCTTTAAAATTAAATTGCAATAAAACTGAACTCCTGCAAATTGGCACTAAAGCACAACTTAAGAAAATGAGCTCTTTTTCAGTCACTCTTAATGGTGATCTAATGAGACCTTCTTCTAATGCAAGGAATCTTGGTGTCATCTTTAATTCATCCTTTTCTTATTCCACCCACATAAACCACATTATGAAACTTTCTTACTTTTACCTCCATAACATATCCAGTGTTTGCTTATTCCTCTCCTTTTCTAATGCTGAGGAACTTGTTCATTCTTTTATCACATCCCACATTGATTATTGCAGCTCCCTACTAGTAGGTGCTGCTTCTAATCTTATATCACAGCTGCAGCTGATTCAAAACTCTGCTGCAAGAGTCCTTACATGACCCAGCAATAGCGAGCACAAAGCACCCATCCTGCTTTGCCTTCACCGACTTCCTGTGTCTTACAGAATTGAATATAAAATTCTGTTATTACCCTGCAAAGCTTTAAATGGCATTGTATCAGACACCATCTGTGACCTTCTCCATCACTTTGCTCCTGTTTGCCCACTAAGGTCCTGTGATTCTGGAAATCGTGTTGTGCCCCATACTAACCTGCACTCTATGGGAGACAGGTCTTCAGCTGTATAGCACCCAGATTCTGGAATGACCTCCCTAAATTAATGAGATCAACTGACTCCATTCATTCCTTTAAAAAACAACTTAAAAGTGATCTGTTCAGGAAGGCTTTTAACTTAAACTAACATTCTGCTCCTCCTTGTAGTTTACCTTTCTATCCAGATGCTCAGGATAATTTGTGTGTGCAGGTTTTATCACAAATGATGATATTTGTTCAGGTTTTTCTTTTAGTATTGAATTTGGTATTTTACTCTGGTTTATTGTCTTTTATTCTTTTTAATGCTTTATATGTCTTGTATTCATTTGTTTAGTGTTCTATGCAGAAATTTTTGTACCCAATGTTACATATACACTGCTGTTTAAATAAGCACATTGAGCATGGGAAAAGTGCTACATAAATAAAATGTATTGTTATTATTAATTTTATTATTATTATTATTATTAGAAAAACCTGTACTTACAACAGGTGGAGTGTTCACTTCTGGTCTTCTAATGGACCTACAGAAACAAGATCAATTCAACAGGAAAATATCTGGTAGCTGTTGTTGGGGTCCCTATGTTTACACTTGGCAGTCAACATAGGATACACATTATTTTCCACCTACTTGCATGTTTCAGCTAATTTTGTGATCTTGAGATATCAGCTGTACTTTGACACTGTTTCAGCTATTTACATCACAGGATAAGATTTTTAAAATATCATCCATCTTTAAAAAGTTGCCATTGCTTAGGACATGCTTTATGCTTGGACGTTCTATCAATGAACAGTACCTGTACTCCTTTGGGGAGTTTACTTTTAGGAGAAAAAACTGTCTATTATACAATTTCCACCTTTGAAATCTCTGTTCAGAAAGTGCTCAGCAGTTTTTATTTAGCATCCAGAGGACAGAGATACAGTATAACAGACAAAAATAAATATTGTATTCAGACAGGCAACGGTATTCCACTTAATGAGCAAGCTTGCTGTGTCACACCATAACAAAAATAAATGATAACGGTGCTAAGCCAACAACCTCTTCAAAACACATTCTGCTCTACATCAGTTTTATTAGTTTACATTTAAATTAGAGAAAATATATCATAGATTTGGTCCCTTTTCCTGATGCTTTATTGAATGCTTTGTGTGGTTCTGCATTTTTTTTCTACAATAGGCCTTCAGCATGAACATTGATTAAATGGAGGTGGAGTAACAGGATTAGGAAAACATTTCATTCACAGTAGTGAATGCAGTAGGCTTTATCACTTTAAGGTTATGATCATAAGACTTGCCAAAGCACCAGGAACTTGCCAAAAATTAATGGAGGTGGTGCTTTGTGGCCTTCCATGGAAAATCTGATTTATTAAGGTGATGTACAATGGAATGCACTGTGTGTACAATTCTGGCCAACCTCTTGTACACCAACAAAAGTGAACACATTCTTGTGACTTTGCTCCTATTGCTGAGAATTCATCAAATTATTTTGCACATTATGATACTTCATGCAGTTACTCAAATCAATTGGTGAACTTTGGAGTGTAAGATGCTTTCTTTTGTCTGAACCAAGCCTAAGCTCATCTGTTTGTGGTTATTTTCTCAGAATTTACACTGCAATTTTGTCTTTACACAGTACATCTTGCATTGCTATTGGTCCTGTGCTTGCTCAAAACCAGGCTGTTATGAAACTGTGGTGAATTACATTAGTTATATCCTCACAGAAGCTGAAATAAAATGGTCAGCATATGACAGAAAGCTCAATGCAGTTATTTGGGCAGTTAAAAGGTTTTTCTTCTATCACTAAAAACTTCTTTTTGTCAAAATTGCCATTTGTCACATACTTCTCTTGTTTCAGTAATATTTCTCCTGACAATGATAGCACTGGGTGACATGCACTGGACAGTGAAACTACAGTAATTGTATTTGAATGTACAGTTATTAACTGGGAGGAACACAACCATTTGAATGCTGTAGCGTTGTCACACCAACCAATATCTACTATGCCAACAGACAGTAGTCACCCTGCCTCACCTGTCACACTGTCATATGCAAACTGAAGCAAGCCAGAACCTGCTGGTCAATCATGGGGTCATAGCTATGAATGCATTATTGACTTCAAGCTAGCCATCAGTGTTCAGGCTACACTACAAGGCCCTCAGTCTAATAGAGGAACCAAGTTTAATGGCACGTCCGTTTTGATCATGACTTCCCAGTGCAACAGTAAAGAGACACAATCTTTGCAGAGATAATGTGCTGAAAAGGTAAGGCTCATGCACCATGGTACTGGAAAATGAAAAAGAGCCAACCTATTGACAAGACACTTTGGCATGAATATCAGACATTTCTCTCCATCCTTGTGCTGTTCTTTTAAAACTTACTACTTCATAAATGAGTTACTTAGCTACAAGGATGTTGTACTTCTGGCTCTGTAGATGAATGTTCTTACACTATCACACTGTAATTGTATAGCAGGTTATCTATCAGCAGACAAAGTCATGCAATGTGCACAGCAATGCTGATAACTTGCTTTTAATGTCATGGGATATTCACATATGGTATAAATGATATATTTCATGTGATGCCTAATGCAGCCTTATACCTTATTAAAAAGAACCAATTAAAACGTTGGTAGTTACAGAGTCATTCCAAACAGTAGCTGCTGTCATACTTGAACTTCTTGCCATGAGTTATAGGGCAAGATTATCCTTCATATGTATATCAATGTTGTATCATTCCTGATTAAAGGTCTATAACTGTATATTGTGATCAGAGATCCATGCTACTTTGTCATAATCATTTTGGGACTTTGCATAAACATGTTCTTATGTTTGCTACATACATTTGCCTAGCTTTATAAGTATTATACAGTGTTATTTTTTATGACTTTATACTGGTAACCTTTTGTAGTGAATTTTACCTGTGATTATCACCAATTTAGGTTTTTTGAATGATGCCATGTTGTTCTTGGTGATGGTGCTAGTTGTTAGGTATGTGATTGGTGTGTGAACATGTCAACATTCCTCCATTACTTAAAATTGCAACATATGAAAGAAAGTGCAAAAATATTTTCCTTTTTTTCTCAAAAAAAGATCTTAGTGTAAAAGATGCTTCATTCTTAAAACCCATCTAAGGTATGTTTGTAGACATTGCCATTGTAATAGTTTAAAAGATACTTTGTTGTCCTCTAACTATAAATGTTTTCCATTCCAGGATTGTATATATCTGTTTATGAGATAATGGCTGTCTAATTATCCATAGACCATAATTTAACATTCATAATTTATATGGATGTTAAATATTTTCCTGTTATACTTTTATTAGTTTGCTGCTAGTTAAAACATTCCATAGTTTTTGAATGAGAAATCTTGACAAAATAACAAGCATATTTTTCACAGAAATGGCAGTACACACATTGTTTAAGCATTAAAGGCACTTAACCTGAGCTGCAAGTGTGAGGAAAAGTCACTTAATTAAGAACTGGCTCCTTGCACTACGTGATTCTCATGACAGTTTAATTGGGCCAGTGGTTCTGGATTTATGACTTCAGTTTCAGCAGTTTATTTTCGCTGTCTGCTGTACCAGAAAGAATTCTCTGAGCACCCAGTGTATGAAAATATGACCTCCTGTATGAGAGATTTAGACTGATTGTGTAGTCTTCTGAAGATTTCTTTAGCAGATGTAAAAGAATCAATTACCACATTTGGAACTCATTTTCTAAAAAGAGTCAAAGAAGAAAAAGCAAAATCTTTTTTTTGTTTTTTTTTTGTTTTAGAGTCTTTCATGCTTTTTAATAAAAAAAAGTGGTGATGTAAGGCAGTAACTATTTCCAGCAATAGCTTGGCCAAACTTTATCATTTAGCTATGACAACTTTTTTAGGCTTCTTATTTTATTTTTGAACTTCTAATAGGCTGGTGATCCACCCAGGGTTGGGTCCTGCTTTATTCCTGATATTGCCAGGATGGAGGAGTAAGTGGGTTTAATAATAAGTTCTAATATATACAGTACGCTACCAGTCAAAGCCTAGACACTGCCTCAAGAGACGAATGCAAACTGAATCTAACCACGATAGTAAAAGGGTGGGGAATCCCAAGATACACAGCTGTATATGAGAATACGTACATCAGAGTCTGTAGTTTGAGAAACAAATGCCTTACAGGTCCTCAGTGGGCCTCATCATTAAATACACACCAAAAACCAGTGTCATCTGCAACTGTTAAAAGATGACTCCATGATGCTGGTGAAAGAGGCAGAGTCTCAATAAAAAAGCCATATCTGAAACTATCAAATAAAAAGAAAATATTAAAATGGCAAAGGACAGATATTGAATGTAAAGATGAAACTTTACAATGGTCTTCTCCCTTATGCAGTTTTGCATCTGTGCCTCCCCCTTCTCTTTCTACCCTAGTTAGACACTCTTCACTCAAGACAGTAATAGACACCTTTGTATGAAATTTCCAGTTTTATTGAAATCCATTCACATGAAACAACCTTCCTTCTGCAAAAAAAAAGAAAATATATATACTGACGTGTTTCTTGAGAAAGCAGAGTCATTTTGGCCATTTTTGACCCCAGAGCTGAACTTTAGCAATGCCAGCACCTTACAACCCAAGTGAACAGAAAAAACAGAGGTGCTAATCCAATGAAAATGGCTTCTCTAATAACCAATTAACATTTATACATGACTAACTAAGGATAAGCTAAGGGAGTTGACCATTAGAACACTAAAGGAATGGCTACTGAAAGTGGGGCTTCATGGTCATTTGTGAATCTACTGTATGTATAATGCAAAGTTGACTCATCAAGAAAAATGCTATTTCCATCCATCCATCCATCCATCCTCTTCTGCTTATCCGTGGTCGGGTCGTGGGGGCAGCAGCTTGAGCAGAGATGCCCAGACTTCCCTCTCCCCGGCCACTTCTTCTAGCTCTTCCGGGGGAATCCCAAGGCGTTCCCAGGCCAGCCGGGAGACATAGTCCCTCCAGCGTGTCCTGGGTCTTCCCCGGGGCCTCCTCCCGGTTGGACGTGCCCGGAACACCTCACCAGGGAGGCGTCCAGGAGGCATCCTGATCAGATGCCCGAGCCACCTCATCTGACTCCTCTCGATGCGGAGGAGCAGCGGCTCTACTCTGAGCCCCTCCCGGATGATTGAGCTTCTCACCCTATCTTTAAGGGAGAGCCCAGACACCCTGCAGAGAAAACTCATTTCAGCCGCTTGTATTCGCGATCTCGTTCTTTCGGTCACTACCCATAGTTCATGACCATAGGTGAGGGTAGGAACATAGATTGACTGGTAAATTGAGAGCTTTGCCTTATGGCTCAGCTCCTTTTTCACCACGACAGACCGATGCAGAGCCCGCATCACTGCGGACACCGCACCGATCCGCCTGTCGATATCACGCTCCATTCTTCCCTTACTCGTGAACAAGACCCCGAGATTCTTGAACTCCTCCACTTGGGGCAGGATCTCGCTCCCAACCCTGAGAGGGCACTCCACCCTTTTCCGGCTGAGGACCATGGTCTCGGATTTGGAGGTGCTGATTCCCATCCCAGCCGCTTCACACTCAGCTGCGAACCGATCCAGAGAGAGCTGAAGATCACGGCCTGATGAAGCAAACAGGACAACATCATCTGCAAAAAGCAGTGACCCAATCCTGAGTCCACCAAGCTGGACCCCCTCAACACCCTGGCTGCGCCTAGAAATTCTGTCCATAAAAGTTATGAACAGAATCGGTGACAAAGGGCAGCCCTGGCGGAGTCCAACTCTCACTGGAAACGGGTTCGACTTACTGCCGGCAATGCGGACCAAGCTCTGACACCGATTGTACAGGGACCGAACAGCTCTTATCAGGGGGTCCAGTACCCCATACTCTCGGAGCACCCCCCACAGGATTCCCCGAGGGACACGGTTGAATGCCTTTTCCAAGTCCACAAAACACATGTAGACTGGTTGGGCGAACTCCCATGCACCCTCCAGGACCCTGCTAAGGGTGTAGAGCTGGTCCACTGTTCCGCGACCAGGACGAAAACCACACTGTTCCTCCTGAATCCGAGGTTTGACTATCCAACGGACCCTCCTCTCCAGGACCCCCGAATAGACTTTTCCAGGGAGGCTGAGGAGTGTGATCCCTCTGTAGTTGGAACACACCCTCCGGTCCCCTTTCTTAAAGAGGGGGACCACCACCCCAGTCTGCCAATCCAAAGGCACTGTCCCTGATGTCCATGCGATGTTGCAGAGACATGTCAACCAAGACAGCCCTACAACATCCAGAGCCTTGAGGAACTCCGGGCGTATCTCATCCACCCCCGGGGCCCTGCCACCAAGGAGTTTTTTGACCACCTCGGTGACCTCAGTCCCAGAGATGGGGGAGCCCACCTCGGAGTCCCCAGGCTCTGCTTCCTCATTGGAAGGCATGTTAGTGGGATTGAGGAGGTCTTCGAAGTACTCCCCCCACCGACCCACAATGTCCCGAGTCGAGGTCATCAGCGCACCATCCCCACCATACACAGTGTTGACACTGCACTGCTTCCCCCTCCTGAGACGCCGGACGGTGGACCAGAATCTCCTCGAAGCCGTCTGAAAGTCGTTCTCCATGGCCTCCCCAAACTCCTCCCATGCCCAAGTTTTTGCCTCAGCAACCACCGAAGCTGCATTCCGCTTGGCCTGCCGGTACCTATCAGCTGCCTCCAGAGTCCCACAGGACAAAAGGGACCAGTAGGACTCCTTCTTCAGCTTGATGGCATCCTTCACCGCTGGTTTCCACCAACGGGTTCGGGGATTGCCGCCACGACAGGCACCGACTACCTTATGGCCACAGCTCCGGTCAGCCGCCTCAACAATAGAGGCACGGAACATGGCCCATTCGGACTCAATGTCCCCCACCTCCCTCGGGACATGGTCGAAGTTCTGCCGGAGGTGGGAGTTGAAGCTACTTCTGACAGGGGGCTCTGCCAGACGTTCCCAGCAGACCCTCACAACACGTTTGGGCCTACCAGGCCTGACCGGCATCCTCCCCCACCATTGGAGCCAACTCACCACCAGGTGGTGATCAGTTGACAGCTCAGCCCCTCTCTTCACCCGAGTGTCCAAGACATGTGGCCGCAAGTCCGACGACACGACCACAAAGTCGATCATCGAACTGAGGCCTAGGGTGTCCTGGTGCCAAGTGCACATATGAACACCCCTATGCTTGAACATGGTGTTCGTTATGGACAATCCGTGACGAGCACAGAAGTCCAATAACAAAACACCACTCGGGTTCAGATCGGGGGGGGCCATTCCTCCCAATCACGCTCTTCCAGGTCTCACTGTCATTGCCCACATGAGCATTGAAGTCTCCCAGCAGTACGAGGGAGTCCCCAGAAGGTGTGACCTCCAGCACCCCCTCCAGGGACTCCAAAAAGGGTGGGTACTCTGAACTGCTGTTCGGTGCATACGCACAAACAACAGTTAGGACCCGTCCCCCCACCTGAAGGCGGAGGGAGGCTACCCTCTCGTCCACCGGGGTAAACCCCAATGTACAGGCTCCAAGTCGAGGGGCAATAAGTATGCCCACACCTGCGCAGCGCCTCTCACCGGGGGCAACTCCAGAGTGGTAGAGAGTCCAGCCCCTCTCAAGGAGATTGGTTCCAGAGTCCAAGCTGCGCGTCGAGGTGAGCCCGACTATATCTAGCCGGAACCTCTCGACCTCGCGCACTAGCTCAGGCTCCTTCCCCTTCAGAGAGGTGACATTCCACGTCCCAAGAGCCAGCTTCTATAGTCGAGGATCGGACCGCCAAGGTCCCCGCCTTCGGCCACTACCCAACTCACACTGCACCCGACCTCCTTGGCCCCTCCCATAGGTGGTGAGCCCATGGAAAGGTGGACCCACGTTGCCTCTTCGGGCTGTGCCCGGCCGAGCCCCATGGGTGCAAGCCCGGCCACCAGGCGCTCGTCATCGAGCCCCACCTCCAGGCCTGGCTCCAGAGGGGGGCCCCAGTGACCCGCGTCCGGGCGAGGGAAAACGCTGTCCAAATTTTGTATTCATCATGGAGGTTTTGATGAACCGCACTTTGTCTCATCCCTCACCTAGGACCAGTTTGCCTTGGGTGGCCCTACCAGGGGCATAAAGCCCCGGACAACAGAGCTCCAAGGATCATTGGGACACGCAAACCCCTCCACCACGATAAGGTGGCAGTTCGAGGAGGGGGCTATTTCCTGCTATTTAGGAAAAAGCTGAAATTTGGCAGGATGGTATTTCAATATTTAGGAGTAACTCATAAACTGTCAACGCCTCCATGAAAAAACTAAATACCCCACCACCACCACCCAGCCTCTCACTGAGAGCTGTGCTGCAAGCTCAAAAGGAGTGATATCATAGATATTAGCATTTGAATTTCCAACAGAGAAGCCACAGAAATTGCGTTGGGGCAATCAAATCTACTGCTTCATGCTCCTCAATACCTGCACTTATGTATATCCACTTCATGCACTGCTTTGTATATACTGTACAGAGGCACTCTCATCATACGGCTAACTGCATGCTAAAAGGTTAGCAAATTTTTAGGAGTCTGTTTCCGGACAGCATCTTTTAAAAAGTTTGAATATGTTTAGTGTCTGTTTCCAGCAGCTTTAAGAAAAATCAAGGAGGATTAGAAATGTTTAACGGACATCATCTGACACTTTTTAGATGTTTAAGTACCAAAATTAAGGGAAATGTCCTTAATTTATAAATTTGCTGTTTTCAAAAGTATACTGTGTGAGCTAGTAAACCACTGCGAGAAAACACTTACACAGCCATTTAAAATTCAACCATATAGTGCATGAGTGCATGAAAGCTAATCAAGCAGCACTGAGTTCCAGTAATGTTAGGTCCGTGACATAGATAACAAATAATTACCTGTTCACAGTAATGCATGTCTTTATACAGCAGTCTATCAAAAGCAAAATCTGTTAACAGTAGTCATCTTGTTTTGTTTATCAGAAGACATGGCTTTGGTTAAAACTGTGTCCAATGAAGGCTTATAAAATGATCAACAGTCAGGTTAAGAAAAGTCACCCTCTCCTGTAATTATTATTATTTCGAAGTCACAACGTTGCATTCACTTTATTCCAAATTTTAGACAAAAGTCAAAATTGATCTTAAACAAGTGGCACTTTATGCAACCGCAGCCAATTTGTGGTTGAGTAGAACTATGGGAGCACACCCGAGCATAACAGTTCATTATATTGATGAAGAATATATACTAAAACCAGATGCTTGCAATACTGCTTCTTTAAATGAGTGTTCCTTTCATTATAATAGTTTTCTCAAGAACGGGCATGCCACTGGTCAAGGACCAAGTCTGGTAGCAACTTGTTAACAGTGAATTACTATCAAAATACTTCTTGACCTTGCTATGTATTTATATTGTTACATGTAATAACTATGTTACTGTCATTTAAGGTTTTATCATGTAGTTTCATTTTTACATACAAGTGGAACATTTGTTTTCTTAGTACAGCAGAACCCCAGTTTAACATCCCCATACAGTGGTACCTTGAAATACGAGTTTAATTCATTCCGTGACCGAGCTCGTAAGTCAAAATGCTCATATCTCAAATCAATTTTCCCCATTGAAATTAATTGAAATGGGATTAATTCGTGCCAGCCCCCAAAAAACCACCCCAATTTTTTGTTAAATGTTTTCAACATAAGAAAAATGTATTTATAATGAACAAATATTGTATACAAACAAAATAAAACCTAATACATAAAAGAGAATCTCAAGAAATAAACAGATGTTGGCAAAGCCGATTAGCATATTGTAATGTTTTTTTCTTTCACTTTTGCTTAACTTAATTTTCATCTTCACTAGTTTTTTTTCTTTCTTGCCACGCTTTCCTCACTTTCATTCTCAAGGCATTTCAATAGAATCCTATCCAAGGAGCTTTGTTTAGTCCTCACCTTTTAGAATGTTTCTGAAATGAGTTAGGCAAGTGTCATTAAATAGCGCCGCTGCACGATCAGTTGCAATTTTTTCAGGGTTCCTTTTCAATAAAGTCAAGCGTTAGGCAAGTGCCATTAAATAGCGCCGCTGCACGATCAGTTGCAACTTTTTCAGGTTGTTTCTTTTCAATAAAGTAAAGCATTAGGCAGGTGTTATTAAATAGCGCCGCTGCACGATCAGTTGCAACTTTTTCAGGGTGTTTCTTTTCTTTAAAGTTCGAAACTTTTTCCCATATTGCAAACACTTTATTACACTTTATGAGGTAACCTCCTCCGCGATACCGATCTCCTGCAGAACCTCCGTATGTTGCCGTGTCTGTAGTTCTGTCAACTCCTCCGTCGTCAGTTCCTCGGAATGTGCGGCGACAAGCTCTTTGATGGCTCGTATTTCGAATTTTAGCTCGTATCTCAAAGCAAAAAATCGACCTAGTGACGGCTCGTATCTCAAAAAACTCGTACGTTGGGGCACTCGTATCTCAAGGTACCACTCTATTTAACATTTTCCCACATTTTACATCTTTGAATGATAAGTTGTGGTGATGGCTGGTTTTTCAGAAGAAACATTAATTTTGGAAACAAAAGTAGGAATGTTTGTGTTATACTCAAATATTCATAAATAAATATTTTGTATATCAGTAATTTACTGTATTAAAAAATAGTGACAAAAACTTTGTAAGTGTGCTGTATCCTTATTGTAACAAATAAAAATGAAGGATCATTAAACACTAAATTTTTAATTTATCAACTAATCCAATATTTAACAATTTCATATTAATTTTTAAGTGCTTCCTTGCACAATTATGATTGTACTGTACCGTGTGTAAACAGAATGTAGAATATACAGTTGGTAAGACAAGGTGTACATTTTTCATTGTACTGTTAATTGATATTAATAATCTCAATTATCATATCAAAGGCAATAATCATAAGTTATTCATTTTGTCATAATCATGCACCCCTATTAAAACGTTCAGTTCATTGAATGAGCCACATAAATATACATCCTATAAATGTTAATGGTGTTTTTAATAAATTGAAGAAAACTTCAGTTCAGTGTACAGTATACTGCTTTTGAACTAAACCCTCCAAAACTTTGTAACAGTACAGGATTACAGATCAAAGCGTTCTGTTCAAATCTGATTGAAGCTACCATTTTTACAGAATGTGCTACAGAGTGAATTTCTATTTATACCCCAACTTCCCATGATCCCTACTGATTACCCATTTCAATTCTCAAAAATAGTTTCCTGTGGTGTGTTTTGCAATGACCATCAACAAAAGACAAGGTCAGTCACTAAATAAAGCAGGAGCTAATCTACAGTGGGAAATGTTTTACTCATTGTCAGCTGTATCTTGCATATTCTGCAGTAAGGAGCTCCAGTGAACTAAAAATATTAGCCCCTGACTCAAAAAAACAAAAGCAAATATTGTGCAGAAAAAAATGCTCAGTTACAGTACATAGTACTTCCGATGGTTCTGTATCTATGTTGCGCATGTTAAAGTTGTCTGTGAAGGGCTCCCTGTTTAAACGCGGCTGCCAGTCATGAACTGGGCCCTTCGTCGCACAGCATTATGATTTTTTATAAGGGAAACAAAATTACAAAACAAAACCCTTGGACATTGATTCGATAGGAACGGCCTACTCGGAATCACTGTCGAATAGTAATTATGTGGTGGTGGAGGAGCATTTCTGCTTCTCTCCGTTCACAGTCCGTCTCGTTTTCATGATGCTGTCGTTTCCTCTCACGATCTCTTCTCAACTTTTCTCCAATATTGCAGGTTGCTTTGTGGCAATCCAAAGAGTAAGGAAGAACCAATGCTTCTTTCTTGAACTCCAAACGCCGACTGATGGAAAATCACAGAAGTGTGTCCGACTTATATACTCTGACTGCCGACTCCAAGAAGTGGGTGAACATTCGATTTGGACGAAGTGCTGCCAACGACGGTCGATAGAAACACAAAAAACCACAGTCTCAACAACGAAGCAGGTGTCGACGCCAGATCTAAACACAAAGCACGGTATCGACGCCAGATCTAAACACAAAGAGTGGTATTGACAGTGTTTGTAAACAAAAGTAACAACTAAGGTGTTGTGTATTCAGCCAGTACAAACAGCACGTAGTCTCCCTTAGTTCAATCCTCTTTAATCACCACACTCCAACCTCGTCCAACGATCCTCCCCCTTATTTCCTCTCCTCCTCCATCACTACTGCCCTCTACTGAACACAGCAGGAACACCACACAAGGCAGTGAATTCGCAGACAAACAAAGATCAAGATCCAAATGAAGAATATATATAAAGATATATATATATATGTCTGTTTCTATAAAATTTTATGGATTTTAAAAAAAGTCTAGAGGTGTCACATTCAGCTTGAACTAGTAATGGTTTGCCAGCTTTCAGTATTGTTTCAACTTCAGATGTTGGTTCCACTACAGTACTAACTGCAGGTAAATTATGAAATTTCATATTTTTTAAAATATCCTTTCAAATTTACTTCTTTGTCACTATTGCCAGCCATTTTGTTGTTTACTCTTTGTAACAATTACAGTAATTTAGTGTCTTTATACTACATTGCTTGTTGAATTTGATTGGGTGAGTTTTTCATTTGTGAACATTTTGCAAGTTGTTTCTTAACTACTAGTGTTTACATTATTTTATGGTAATTTTATTCTTATTTTATCCCATCCATCCATCCATTTCCCAACCCGCTGAATCCGAACACAGGGTCACGGGGGTCTGCTGGAGCCAATCCCAGCCAACACAGGGCACAAGGCAGGAACCAATCCTGGGCAGGGTGCCAACCCACCGCAGGACACACACAAACACACCCATACACCAAGCACATACTAGGGCCAATTTAGAATCGCCAATCCACCTAACCTGCATGTCTTTGGACTGTGGGAGGAAACCGGAGCGCCCGGAGGAAACCCACGCAGACACGGGGAGAACATGCAAACTCCACGCAGGGAGGACCCGGGAAGCGAACCCAGGTCCCCAGGTGTCCCAACTGCGAGGCAGCAGCGCTACCCACTGCGCCACCGTGCCGTATACTTATTACTTATTACTGTATACTTATTACTTAAACTTACTGCACAATTATAATTGGGGACCACTTTTTCTGTGTCTGCTTGGCAATTTGCTTGCGTTTTAAATTTTGTTTACACCATTTGTTTTGTATCCTTTTCAGTAATTACATAGCAGCAAGTTTGTCTGCACCTTTGACACGTAACCTGAGTACAGTGTGCCTGGTTGGTGAACCAATTGCTTATATAAGTGGTCATAAGCTGCCATCCAATGAAGACACAATTTTGTTACACAGTCTGTGAAGCAATTGATCGAACGTTTGATGCTACCAACTGACTATCTTTCAGTTAGTCTACATTAACGGAATGATTGCCCAGACTATCAAGCAGCTGTGCGTCGTGTCAGAGAACTGTGAGTTGTAAATTACTTTGCCAAAAGAGGCAATGCACTTATTCAGGATTACAACTCTGCGATAACAACTGATGAGGAGCAGAAACAATACATTCTACAGACAGTTGAAAGGCACAGGAAGATGTTTCCTGGCAGAAGAAAATCTATCACTGCTGCACAGTGACAACATTTTCTAGTTAACAACTGTAATGTTGTGCAATACAATTTTGATTTACTGTTTTCTGGAAAAGCACAGTAGAGTGCTATTCAGCAACTGCAAAGACACTGCATTTTAATTTTTCATACTAGTGACCAACATTAAACCTGTGATGAATATATTGAATAGTAAGCATCACATATACAGAATTTTCTCCAGTAAAAATGCTTTAAATGAAACAAACTTTCTTGACTGTCATGTCACGTGTATATTCAACACAGTCAGGGATTGAGAGTTGAGAAATTCCAACACTTAATTTTTACACCTTAAAATATATATATATATCTTTATATTATTTTGCTTGTGTCCGTTCATGCTCGATATAAACAATGGTTTCCACAACTACTATATCCCACCAAAACAATAGAGAGGAATCCATGCTCCTGGCAGAGTTTTGGTCTTAGGCTTATCTTCAATTCTTCAATGTGACCAATTATCGACTGTGGTATTTGACTGTTTATTTTTTGCATACTTTGTTACTGACTGAAACTGCATTATGACACTACCGTTTTACACCTCCTCTTTCCTTCACTTCAAGGTAAGCCTCCCGAGAAAATGAAAAGGCACATACAGCCTATCTGCAACTAACAGAAACAGTCTTGCCGGTCTACATACTCAGACCAATGCACAGAAGCAGAAACATCTACTTCACGTCTTGCAGAAACATCTACTTCAAGTCTTGCACCTAGACAGTGAGCGGAAAACAAATTACACACACAACCTTTCTGAAGAGCAGCAGCAAACTGCCTGACAACAACAAACATTGCGACGAAAAAACTACAGGGATTCCATAACACTGACAAGTCAAAACAACATATTCCCTTTAAATTATGGCGTAGGCAATTCCCCATTCATTTAGCATATTGTATGACTATCACCAAGTCACAAGGACAAATGTTTAATAACGTCGGAGTTTATTTGCCATGGCCAGTTATACACTACATTTTTCAGAGTTACTGTACATCGAAACCTGGGTTAAACGTACAGGTACTTGCGGGTTACACACGGAAATATTTTCGCTGACAATAACGTTTATGCAACAAATTGCGTTTTCTGACAATTATTACAGATGTCAGTATGGTACATTATCTGAAGGCCACACTTCACACATACTAACTTACATTTGCCCTGCATTTCCCTTCTTTTCCAATATGTTCTGTTAACCTGTTCATGTTACACTTTGTATTGTAAATATTCATGCTGCTGTAGCTGACTTTAATAATGTCCCATACATATCATGTGACTATTGTAATACTGAGTCCTTTCACAAGTCACTTATTAAAATAATCTGCTTTCTTACTGTAATGTGTGATGTTCTTCTCTCCCTCATCATCATTTCATTAACGCTTTTATTCTTGCAAAATTTTTGCAAGTACGATTTGCTAGAATATATATAGGCAGGAGTAGTACTTGGGCATTAAAAAGTTGGTACGACGCTGAGAAAATTGCATCACAAACAAAGGTGACTATGTAGAAAAGTGATGTAATTTGTTTTTGAAATTCTTAATAAATAGAGTTAAAAAAAGTGCAGAAACTTTTTGAACATCCCTTGTATATATTTGTGAATAAGTGGATTCTGAAAATGAATGAATGAGTCTTTTTCAGATATCTTCCAGAAAACAATTAACCATATTTCATTTTTGGACAAGTATTTTTGAAAGTGATCATTAGTCTTGATTTAATTATGTGTGTGTGTTTTTTATATTTCCCAATCAAATATAGGTAAGGAAATAACAGCAGAGAGATTCATGGAAGAATTAGATAATGGAGTCTTATTATGTCAGTTGGCAGAGACCCTACAGGAGAAATTCAAGGAAAACAGTAGTGAACCAATGAGCCCCAACAAGGTAAGAAAAGAAAATGAGAACAAATATAACTCCTGGTGTTTGGATCACTTTTGTTGTCTATTTCTGTAAAATATTTGGGAATTCTTTCTGACAAAGACAACAACTGATTTACAATGACAGTATAAATACCACATCTTTATAAAATGTTTTTATTGTAGTTTTTTATAAATGGTGCACATCTCTTTTTTGTTATTGTCAAATGCTTTCTTTGTAACATTTGTAATTTACTGCAGAAAAAACTTTGTTTTTCATTGTCTATGAAATATGCAGTTGTCTAATAAGAAAGTATATAAATTTATCTCTCAATGTAGACTTCAACATTTCTGGTGGTGTGTTTCAGATTTTATACTTATTATTTTTTTAGTTTTTCAGTATTTTCTAACGGAATCAGCTTTGATGATTTTGAGTAGGTTCCATACTAGACTGCTGTGAATGGAATGACAAATTTTTTTACCACCTTCAAAGCCAGTGTTCAAAAATGTAAGGCAGTGCTGCTAATTTTCTTAACTTTCAATATTTTATAAATCTCCAGTTATGTTCTTATTGATCTCAAAACACTTGAGTTTTATTGATGTTTGAATTATAATCTTTTTAATTCTATTGGAATTGTGATTTTATGTGAGAAATGAAAAGTGTCAGGATCTCCATCTATTTAAGGTGATTTTAGGATGTTTTGGATATTTTTTTTCAATGTTTTGTTTTCTTCAATTTATTTATTATTTTGTAATTTATACTTTACTTTTACTTTCTAACATTGATATTCCACCCAGTGTTAGTGCCAAAATCATTACTAGAAGTGCTCTCCTGTTACTAGGCTGTTGGTGTATGTGCATCAGTTGATGACATAGTAGAATTATTTAAGGGAGGATGGGGGGGGGGGGTTTGGGTTGGGGTCAACCAAGAAAATGACTGTTAAACCAAAGATAAAAATAATGGTGATGATGATTGTTTGTGGATGCTCCTCTTCAGAATATCAATTAAAAATAATGGAAAGTTGGGTGTGTTTCAAAAAGTAAAATTTCATTTGGTTCATTCTTTCTTCTTCTTGACTTTTGTTTCAGTATCCATTACTTTCATTTTATTCCAGGAAAGGAAATCTGAAAGATTAATTTTCCATGTCTGATTTATAGTTTAAACCAGGGGTGTCAAACTCATTTCTATTTGGGCTAAAATAAAACTTTACACAACCCAATATGGGCTGGAATACATCAACAAACAACTACTGCCACATTTTCTTTACAGCAAGACACACAGGTTGTTCTCTGCTCATCAACATCTTATATTCTGCTTGGGTGGGATCTTATTTTAAACTGTCTTCCATCTTTATGCATTTTCTTTTCTTATATATTGCAGCATGTTTGGAAAGCTACCAGTAACCACAAATATACTGCATACAGTTCATAAAGTTGATTGAGAGTGGGAGTCCAGACACATGAAAGAATTTGTAGATAAAGCAGAGTACAAGTGTTTATACTTGCATTAACCTATATTATGATCAGATAGCCCTTGACCACGTTAAATGTGTAACTACACTGGTGATGGATCACACAGACCACATTCGGAGTTGGATGGAAATAGATGGTAATCACATTTAACATAAGTGGAAATGCAAATGCCTTTTCTGTTGACACACAACAACCAAGTCAGTGAAGAGATGAAAGAATAGTGATAGCAGCAGTCAGGTAAACCGCAGAAGGACAGACAGCCCTGACACATATACAGGTTTAAAAGTAAGCAGTGTGAAAGCAGCGGTATGTGTGAAGTCAAACTGCCATCTCCTTCATGAGATGCTCACATCTTTGGTATCATTGCTAAAACACTAATTTCTTTATAGCACAGATTCTGTTCACTTTTTCTGATTCCATTATAACTATGGGTTAGCAGCTGTGGTATACTATTCTGTGCAGATAAATGTGAGAAGACATTGGCAGCAGATTTTAATGGCAGGTGTAAAAGTAATCCTAAATTATCACGGGTACATTCTATGTACGAAGTCCATGTCAAAGGATTCTTTAAGAAAATTAACAGTCATTGCATGCCATAAGTAGTTTTGAATTTTGATGAAAAGGGGCACTTTAAAAAGGTTAACAGGCCTGATCTAGCCCTCAAGTCTGATACACTTGATTTAGAGTATTTAACTCTACTTCTCAAATGTTCCACCAGAAAATACAGTACATGCTTTATGTATTTACATTCTTATTGATCACATAAATAACTGTTGTAAATAAGATTACATCTTGATATGAGGATTTATATGATTTTTCTTTTTCTTAACAGACAGACATGATTATAGGGGTCAAAAAGGTTATACTAATTTCAACATTACTATTAACTTAATATGACATGCAAGGTAAATTTAAATGTACTATATACACATGATAATAAATTTGAACTTGAAATAAATTCATTAGCAAATTTTTTTTCTGTAGGTAAATGAAAGTGTGTGAGTTACTATTCATTCAGCAATAAAAGGAAATGAAAATACAGATTTGAAATATAGTAGCTGTTTTTTATTCAGAGCCTTTCACAATATGAATGTAATATGCACTTTGCTTTATTTATCCCTCTGTCTTCAACATAGGAAACCTTTTACAACTCCAGATGTCAGTTTGCAGCTGTATGTAGCACTGCTGTAAATCATATCCCTTCATGTAGCAGGCTATATAATCTGTTACCAATGGCTCAAAGATTAAAATTTCACAAGCAGACTTTCTAGGTTGAGATAAATGGTGTGTGTAGACCCACTATTTTTCATCCCTTTCTTTGATCTTGATTGTGATTATATCACAATCCAAAATGAAAATTCCTGCAGTTGTGTAAGAAGATACATTCTTTTAAATAGGGAAAATTGATAGAAATTGAACAAAAATTTATGTATTTCAATGTGGTAATGAGGATTGTTTTATTATTACTATGAGTGTTTATATTAATAAATGTCAAGGTGTTGTACAAAATGAAGTCTGTACAAGTAAGTGGTGTTATTTTGTGTTTTGGTGTACATATAGAAATAGCTCCCTCATGAAGAGTACCATTCTGTTTTGAGAGTGTTCATTCTGCTTAGGGACTTGGGTTTTGAATATGTTATATGAATATTTCACTATTCTGTTCATAGCATGCTTGTTCAAACCATAGTACTCCATTAAGAATATTCAAAGTATGTTTCTCAAGTTAAAAAGACTAAGAGTGAACTATTCTTTTAGTAGTGATTATGAATAGGTGATAAAGATAAAGGCAGAATACTTTCAAAAACTTTAAAAACCATATGCAGTACTTAAGAGGTCAAATTATAATTCATAATGAACAGATATCATACAGTGTTGATACTGAGAACAGTGAATAATTTACAATGCTTAGCTCATCTAATTTTTCTGTTAGAATCATGTTCTTTACATTAAAGCTAATTGTGACCAAGTGGCCTTGCTGCTGGATATGCAAAGACAATGGCTGACTTAACAATATAGTGAAGTGCTGACTTGCTCCCAGTTGATGGCCATGAATCAAACCTAAGCAAATGAATTCTGCTACATGCAGCCACATCTCAGGAAGCAGGGATATTGGAAATTAATAAATTGACGCTGAATAGCAAAAAAAAAAACACCAAACATGCCATATTCTGGCATCCTTCAGCTGTCACAGGAAGAGCTACCATTTTTGTATTTTTGAGTAATTGTAAATTGATTAAATTAATTATTTTATGAAAAAGGCACATTTTAGATAAGTTAAATCCATCTTCGTAATAAACTGGCTTTTAATTAAGAGTAGTTAAACATTTAGAGGCTATAAATATGTTCATGTATTTTAAAAAAAAATATTTACAAACTAAAAGAATCAAAAACATAATCTTAGGGCACAGGGGATTTATTTATATACAGTATGAATATCTTTTTAAAATATAAAGTAATGAGGTTCCCGAATGAATATATTAATTTTTGTTAACTACAACCTAATAGGCTGTGAGGAAGTCATAGTGAAAAGACAAGGGGATAGGTATAGGACAAAAAGTCATACAGAATATTTATACTTAAGTAGTGAAAGTGATGAATATTTTCAACAAAGGAATTGTGAAGAATGTAATTGACAAAACAGGCTAATGAAAGTAGGAACTGGGTAAATGTAAACTACATACTACTTTATTAAGAAAGATTTAGAGAGGTATACTGGCATACTGAGAACTGCCTTAGTCTGTATAGGTTTAAGAACACAGTAAGCCAAGGGAAATTCGATGAGTTTTGGGATATTGAGGGACTAATGGTTTTAAAAGAGAGTTTTTTTTTTTTTTTTTTTAGAGATATTCTCTAAATGAACCCCATTTCAGCTAATAAATCAAAATGTTAAGCATGGCCTAAGGAACTACAGTTCATTTTCTTTTCTTTATTAGTAATTGTATTTCTTATTTTACAAAAAATACTTTACTTTAGATAAAAGGCAACTTTACCGTGTAGCTGCATTTTTACATTATTACATCACTATCACTTATTCTTCAGACTCTCACATCCTGTATTAAAACCAATTCACATAAATTTAGCAGGGAATACAGGCTAGAGAAGCATTGGCTCGTCATTTAATTTCAGCTGTAGCTTTGATTTTTTTTTTCTTTTCCTGGGGTTCCTATTTAAATATCCTGCAGATATTATAAATATGCAGGCCAGAAAAAAAAAAAAAATGCTTTTTGCAGATGATGTTGTCCTGTTTGCTTCATCAGGCCGTGATCTTCAGCTCTCTCTGGATCGGTTCACAGCCGAGTGTGAAGCGGCTGGGATGAGAATCAGCGCCTCCAAATCCGAGACCATGGTCCTCAGCCAGAAAAGGGTGGAGTGCCCTCTCAGGGTTGGTAGCGAGATCCTGCCCCAAGTGGAGGAGTTCAAGTATCTCGGGGTCTTATTCACGAGTGAGGGAAGAATGGAGCGTGAGATCGACAGGCGAATCGGTGCGGCATCCTCAGTAATGCGGGCGCTGCATCGGTCTGTCGTGGTGAAAAAGGAGCTGAGCCGCAAGGCGAAGCTCTCAATTTACCAGTCAATCTATGTTCCTACCCTCACCTATGGTCATGAGCTATGGGTAGTGACTGAAAGAACGAGATCACGAATACAAGCGGCTGAAATGAGTTTCCTCCGCAGGGTGTCTGGGCTTTCCCTTAAAGATAGGGTGAGAAGCTCAGTCATCCGGGAGGGGCTCAGAGTAGAGCCGCTGCTCCTCCGCATCGAAAGGAGTCAGATGAGGTGGCTCGGGCATCTGATCAGGATGCCTCCTGGACGCCTCCCTGGTGAGGTGTTCCGGGCACGTCTAACCGGGAGGAGGCCCCGGGGAAGACCCAGGACACGTTGGAGGGACTATGTCTCTCGACTGGCCTGGGAACGCCTTGGGATTCTCCCGGAAGAGCTAGAAGAAGTGGCCGGGGAGAGGGAAGTCTGGGCATCTCTGCTCAAGCTGCTGCCCCCGCGACCCGACCTCGGATAAGCGGGAGACAATGGATGGATGGATGGATGGAGGCCAGAGTTAATATTTTTTTCTTTCCATATGGAAAACTTATTGTTTAGGTCTTTCTCATTCATTAGTTACGAACAGGGAACTTTTACAATATATGTTGAAATGACTTGTTAAACAGTTTTTTTCAACCTCTTCTCAGATTAAAATACCTGAAAAGTTAGGAAGGCTTTAAAGTTTTATTAGTTTTATTCACGTTTCTGCTCGAACTTTAAGTAATCTAAAGTTGAAATGTGCAGTTCTGTTTTGGGCCATGATGTATGACAACGTTGTACTCAATAAATGTATATGTTTTTTTTTTTTTAACAGGCCTTTTTGGAAATGTTAGGTAAAATTCCAGTGTTTTGTCACTGAACTGTACCTTCCTATTATGTCATTTATGTGCTATTCCTGCATAGCTACTCAGTTACTTTCAAAGAATATTACTGTTTTATATAGGAGTCAGGACTTGCTAATGAGTGAAGCCTTGACGTCTTTTGTTAATGGTTGACTTGTATTTACCTGCAGTGGCTTTTGTTTAAGAAGGTAATCTCAACATTATCATCTTCATTCCCCTTTTTTCTGATAGCAGTTTTGGTAGCAATATGTTCAACTGTGTGGTCTTGGGCCTTTCTGCCCCAGCAACTTCCTCCAACCCAATACCCAGACATACCCAGAAGATTAGAGAGTTACTTTATAATGCTTCCAGTGTTCCTTGGGTCTGCCAGTAGGTGTTCTCCCAGTGGGTTGTGCCTCGTACACCCACTGGACATCCTATCTACAGGCACACACCACCTCAAATGGCTCCACTCTAAGCAGCATTCCTCCTATATTGCTGAGCTCTTTACACTGTCACGGAAAGTAAGCCCAGCAATACTGCAATGGCATCACATTATAGCCTCTTGAAGTAATAACTTTATTATTTCAGTCACTACCCAGTGCATGTGACCATTAGTGAAAAAGGGGCTGTACTCTAAATCGACAAAAATCGGATGGACCCAAAACACAAACTATTCAGTAAAATTATTAAATCATCTACATATATTTGATAGTGGAGATTTTGATTGACAATGCATTCACTATAGTATTAACATGTAACACGTAGTTTCTTGAACATGGTATCATTACTTGCAACATTATTTAAGACAAACTGACTATGTTTGGCATTTGGCATAGGTGGTACATGCTCCTTATATGTTTTCTTTATTACCTGTCCAACTCTTCCAGTAACATATTATTACATTCATTTGTTTCTTTCTCCAAAGTACTTGCCACACTACTACGAACTCTAGACTTGATATATATCACTGACATTGAGGCTGCTTTATATTTCATCCTTAATGATATTCATTTTGCATTTTATTTAGATTCTATCACTTTATATGACATAATATACCTTTTATACAAGTTTACAGTTAGTTGGACTGAACCAGTTGTGAACTTGCTCTCATTCAATACAGTGTCATGAAAAATATTGTAGCAGTATTATTTTCTTGGGTGTCAATTGAAAATAGGTTACCTCCTATTGCTGGCTAAGTAATAGCACATTTCAGTTAAGCAGGTAATATCCATCCATCCATTTTCCAACCCGCTGAATCCGAACACAGGGTCACGGGGGTCTGCTGGAGCCAATCCCAGCCAACACAGGGCACAAGGCAGGAACCAATCCCGGGCAGGGTGCCAACCCACCACAGTAAGCGGGTAATATCTATCTTTGAATTAGCCAGCAATGATGTAAACTACTAATATTACCTGTCAATCTGCACTTCAGACAGACTTTAAATGGAACTTTCTTAAGCCTTCATCTGATTTGCTTGGGTGTACTATTTGCTGCCATGTAGCATATTACAGCTTAATAGATGAAGTCATAACCTTTACTGTTCAAATTTAGTAAAGTGATATTTGCTTTCAGAACACCCCACCTCCTCTGCTTCCCATGTGTTTATTAGTGTTATATTTACAGAACAACTTAGTCATCTGAGAGGAAAGGCAAAGGACCAGATAGGCCTTTGCTGTTTGCTTTTGGTTTATGTGTAAAAAATAATTCAGACTTAATTCTGAAACCACAGTAATTTCTTGCTGCAACTACAATGACTTTTTAAGAATTAGCATGTTCCCAAATAATCCAAAGAGGAGTGGCAAAAAATGCTTTCACCCAACTGCACTCACCATCAAATATTTTAAGAAGCAACAGTTGTTACATACAGGTTTCCACCATCCCATGTGTTGTGTAAGTATACTGATATACACAGGAATATTAATTGACTTGCTCATTGTCATAGGCCAGCAGCCTTTGCCGCATTGTTTTATTTTGTCAAAACATTCGAGTGTCCATCAGAGTAATGTTATTTTAAGTTAAACAATTACAAAATATACTCAGAATGCCTATCTGTTTAGGATCTGTGTCTCGTGTTCTAACACAGAATGTAGTTATAAAGAAAACAGAAGTAACTGAAAAGTTGTTTGCCTGCGTTTTCAATATTCAAGCATGTAGCAGCATCTCATTCTGGAAAGACTAATCTAGCCAAATCTAGTTAGCAAATTTAGGAAGACCATTCTCGAGGATCTTCCAAATTCTCAGAGAGTGATTATCCTTGATTACAGCATCCTTCTTGTTGTCTACCTCCACTCCTTTTCACAACACTACATTACAAAAGAGGGAGAGTTCTGGGTCTCTCACTTTAGTTGGACCTATACCTTCAAGGAAATCGAAGACAAACTTGGTGTTTGTTGTGGAAAAGTTCTTTGTGAATTATTAAAAATAACAAGTACCAAAATATTACAAATTTGTTCCACCCTTAAAAATAATATCTGCATATGCCAAGTACATTACCTAAGTATATTGTTTTAGGTAAAGGTCAGCAGTTCGCTTCAGTGCAGAAGACCTGCATAAATGGGGCGAAGTTAGGTACAGCAGAAACTGACAACAGCCTACCCACCTGCAAACAGTTTTTTTCAAGAGCAAATAGAATGTCTTTTTGAAATGTTAATTTCTTCATGTCAGGTCATTAACTAACCCACTTAATCCAGACCAGGGTCACGGAGGGTACTGGAGGCTATCCCAGCCAGGATAGGGCGCAAGGCAGGAACAGATCCTGCACAAGGGCACCAGTCCATTGCAAGACAAACACACACACACACCAAATGCATACTAGGGCCAAATTAGTGTAGCCAATTCACCTAAGCTGCATGTTTTTGGACTATGGCAGGAAAGCAGAGCACCCGGATGAAACCCACGCAGGCTCAGGGAGGACCCAGGAGGCGAACCATGGTATCCTTACAGCAAGGCTGCAGCGCTACTATTGTGCCACTGTGCTGCCCCTTAATTTCTTCATGACATGATTTTAATAATAAAAGTGCAGAGATGTATAGTGAAAATGCAAGTCAGACAGGCTAGGATTTATAGAGCATGCTGACAGAGTGTGAAATACTCTGCTACTTAATGCATCACTCCTTTTTCAAAGCTACATCTAAACGCACTACTATGTTAAAACCAGCTATTAGTGGTTAGGTCTGGCATAAGTCATTACATAGTTGTGCAAGGGTATAAACCAAAGAGAAAATAATAAATGTGGCCAACATTGAGCCCTACTTTAGGCCTGAGTTATGTTTAGGGGTAAAAATTTATAGCAGTGTCACACAATTTGGACATGTATAGACTTGAAATGTCTTCTACCCGTTGTGGCACGTGGCTGGAGGTGGTACCCAGCCGGGACGCCCAAGAGGACCGGAGGAGGGCTCACGCCTCCTCCAGACCATGAGGGGGCGACCACTGTGGTTGCTGTGGGGACCACGGGTACAGAGCTTTGAAGCTCAACCCTGTAGGGGCCTGTGGTCACCACCAGGGGGCGCCCCAATGCCTGGAGAGTCCTGGACCTCTGCACTTCCACCACACCAGGAAGTGCTGGGGTGATGAGGAGCAGGGACACCCGAAGTGAAAAGTAACATTGCAACAATGCACGCTACGAACTGATCGCTGTAAACAGAAGTGAAGTGGAGGTTAAACTCCAATAGAAAAAAAGTCTTCATTAAATACAACGAGGTTAAAACAATGCTGGAATCTGTCTCTTTAAAAACAAGCCCTTATGGGGCCAGCCGTCTCTCTCTCTCTAGCTCTCTGTCGTGCGTGCGTGTCTCTCTCTCTCTCTCTCTCTCATGCTCGCGTGCGCGTGTGTGTGTCTCTCTCGCGTGTGTGTGTGTCTCTCTCGCTCGCTGCACAGGGAGAGACTGAACACGTGTGGAAATCATCGGCACGCACAAACCGAAAGGGAAACTGACTTGTGCGTATACCGAGTGTGTGGTCGTGAACAGATGCAAAAGTTTGGCAAACTTTTTGGTCGTAAACCGATTTGTATGTGTTCCGAGACGTTCGTGAACCGAGGTTCCACTGTAGTTATAAATAAACGTGTGTTGGGTGCAAACATCATGTCTACCTGTCTGTGTCCGGGGCTCGTTCCACAGTGGCGTTGCTGGCAGGATGCTCCGCCTGGTTCAAGGCGGGGACCTGCATTAACAAATAAGTCTATGGATGGCCCGACACAGCAGGGGAGCCCACACACGTGCCGCTGGAGCGGCACACACACAAACCCACGGGAGCTACTCACCCTAAGGAGCGCCACCGGTTCGCAGAAGGGCCGTTTTCCCCTGGTGCGGGATGAAGACAGCGGGCAAGCTGGAGAACAGCGGGCTCCTGCAGGCACTCAGCCGCAGACGGCGCCCGGGATGGCATGTCGCCTAGCGTGGCCACGCCGTGGATGTTTCCCTGGACAGACGGGATCCAGGAGGTAAGTTCCCTGCTTGCTGGCAACTGGCCCCGTGGGGCCGCATGTGTTTTGTGTTTAGCAGGCAGGGGCTGCCCGGATCCGCGTCGGTGGCAGGCGCATGTCGATCTGTGGCACTTTGTTGACACGGTGGCAGCAGGGAGAGCTGCTGAGAAGGAGATGCTGCAACTCAAAGAGCCAGCATGCCGCCGCACAAGGAAGAAAGGAGGCAAAATGGCCGTGAACCGGAAGTCCCTTCCTGTGACAGGCACGGGATTGGACGGTGTGTCTTGTGTGCCCGCCAATGAGTGGATGGAGGCGGGACCAAGGAATGTCTGTCTCATGCCAGGGAAGAACCCGATTGGGCTGGAAGAAAGGGCCCACAGGAAGCAGCCAGCGTGTGTAGCTGACGGACAGGTAAGCTCACCGCCGGCTGTCTTCCTGTCTTTGCCTGGGGCCCTGCGTGAGCTGGAGGAGTGCCTTCACCCCGCAGGGCCTTTATCACAGGTGCTACGTGCCCTCCGGGCGGAGTTGCTGGAACTCGAGAGGAAGGCGGTCGCGTTGGTGGAACTGCTGCGAGTTGCGACAGGATGGTGCGATGCTGTAGTCTTCAGCCGGAGCGGGACGGCGGGGATGGTGAGTAAAACCGACCCCGTAAAGCATAAAGGAGAGCCCACCAAAAAGGACCGTGATGTGAATGATCAGAACCGAGTAGGGGGTTCTCAGACAGTTGATGCAGCGCTGAGAGCTGTGCGCGAGATGAGGGGAGAAAGACAGAGAGGGCTGTCAGGAAGGGGGCTGATGAGTGCCCTGGGTCCTAGTGCCCTACGCCGTGAGCCTGTGGTGGTCTCACATCGTTCTGTAGGGACACAGACGGGATTGGATCCGTGCGTTTGCCATGTGCAGACTCAAACTATCATTGGGTCCAAGAGGAAAGGGAGGAATCGAGGGGAGAATGCAAGTTCCTCCGACAAGAAGGGACGTGATGCTGGGTGCTCGGACCACCCTCTGCGGAGGCAGAGGGAAACCCCACAGCCGGCTGAGGTGACGGGAGCGCATGTGGTCCTGTCCGGTGTCCCAACACGGGGGGCACGGAGGTCCCGAAAGGGGGGCCGAGGTGGCGAGCCCCGGGGTGTCGGTCAGAGGGGGGAGTGTTGCCTGTGTACGAAACGAGGAGACGCCGAGTGGCGGCGTCAGGGCAACGTCTCCGCCCCTTGTTCTGGTTTCTATTTTGCAGGACTGGGCCCTGGAGTGGAGCATGTCGGATTCCTGCTGAGGAAGACCTGCCCTTGCAGGACGGGCCGCTGGCCCCTAGGGGTCTCAGCTTGTGGTGGGGTACTGTGGCACGCGGCTGAGGGTGGTACCCAGCCAGGACGCCCAAGAGGACCGGAGGAGGGCTCACGCCTCCTCCAGACCAAGAGGGGGTGACCGCCATGGTTGCTGTGGGGACCATGGGTACAGAGCTTTGAAGCTTAACCCTGTAGGGGCCCGTGGTCACCGCCAGGGGGCGCCCCAATGCCTGGAGAGCCCTGGACCTCAGCACTTCTGCCACACCAGGAAGTGCTGAGGGGAAGAGGAGCAGGGACAGTCGGAGTGCTTCCGGGGATGCAGCCAGCACTTCCGCCACACTGGGGCGTGTCGGTGGAAGATTGCCGGAACACACCTGGAGCACATCCGGGGGACTATAAAAGGGGCTGCCTCCCTTCATTCAGAGCTGGAGTCGGGTGAGGAGAAGGACGAGGTCTAGGAGGAGAGGCAAGGAAGGCGGCCCGAAGAAAGTGAAAGGCATTTGTTGAGGGCCTGGACTGAGGGTGATTGGTGCTGCGGCACTGGGTTATGCTTCATAGACTTGTACATAATAGCTGCAAATAAACGTGTGTTGGGTGCAAACATCATGTCTACCTGTCTGTGTCCGGGGCTCGTTCCACACCATATAAATATAACTTTTAGAATAAATGTACATTATATAGTCTCCAAGCACAAAAAATGAATTTATATGCCTTTGCATATGTAAACCTCATAATAATAGTAATAATGGTGCTGTTGAAACACTTAGAATTACTGGAAGTGCAATATTCTGAAATCGTATTTAGGAAGGATTTTCATAGGTGAGGTGTTATACACTAAGAAAACTGCCTTTACACAGTGCTACAAGTAATAATAATTCTTCAAAAACTGCAATGTTCGCAAAAGTTTCTGTACAGTAGTCATGTTCACAAATATGTATTCTCTCATATTTAGTTGCCCTTGTAGTATACACATTTTTAAAACAATGACCCCAATATATAGTTTCTATGGATTGAAAAGCATTGTGATTGATTTTTTGAATCATTGCAAAAATGAGCACAAAGCAGGTATGCTTTAAATGCATTTACATCTAGGCTTAGTCAAAACATTCAATAATTTGCCAGTTCTCTTTGCAGCACAGACATTATTGCAGTATTAAGGAGATAAAAGTAAACCTTTTAAAAAACGGTGTTCAAATGCATACATTTTAAAAGAAGAAACATGAAAACAGTTTTCATTGGGTGCTGTTCAGTTTAAAGTTACAGAAATGATTATAATGGACAAAATAAGAATTATGTACAAAAAGTTATACAAAGAGAAATAATATACACAGAAATCATTGTATCCATGTATATTTTTCATATAAATATTTTTTATTATTTAATGTCAGTAATTCAGTTCAATTTAGGTTCTTCTTAATATCCCATTGTGCAATACAATGAAAAAGAAAAGAAAAAGAAAAAAGTAGTTAATTTATGAATACAAAACATAAAGCTGAGACATAAATCGAAGAAAATCATATTATTTTTATTTTTGTTTTTGTTTAGCACTCTTCACTGAGTGTAAGATCAGAGTGCTATAAAATGTTCACAGGGTAAGTACAATTACAAACTTCACTAATTACATGATGAACACACACAAAGATAAAGATTAGGTAAAACATACAGTGAAATATAACAAACTGAAACTGAAAGATGTGATAGGATCCTAAAAATGTTTGTTCTTTAATATTATCAGTGAGATATGTACAGTGTACAACATATTCATTTATTTGGTATAAAACATACAGAAAAAACATGTATAAATACAAGGTCTGTCAAGAAATCAATAAAACAGTTGTTAAGTACACTTTTGTTGTAAAAACTGTATTACACATTACCCCTGTCTCCTTCAAAACAGATTTCTTTTGAAACAACACACTGTCTTCATTAGTCCATCCATCCCTGGAATCATTATTCAGCATTTTCTGCTCTGTGACTCTTTAGATATTTTCCTACATTTGAAAATGGCATTCTTTTAGGCAATTCCTAAACTTTATGAAAAGAAAAGCATTGTGCTGTGACAGATCTGATGAATGCAGTGGCAGTGGATGTGATGCAATTTGCACGGAGGCCAGAAACATGGTTTCTGACAACACACAGTGAATGAATGCATTACATCGTGGAGGATCCACATTTTGGCAATTTAGGTTGAAGTCAGTATTGTGCCAATAAAAAAGTGAAAAAAGAACTTGAATCTGTATTAAAACCTTACCTACATATGTCTTCTTATAACATTTAGCTTTTGCACTGTACCTCGGTGATTTTCTACAGAAAATGTGATGGAATAATTATTTTTGTGACAGGGTCAGCAAGGCATACTGTTAGTTATTTTAATGACTATTTGGAATACAAAAGATTAAGTAAGTTGTAAGAAGTCTTTGTGTGTCCAAGAACAATCAAACCATGGGCTGCTAGGTTGTTATAGATACAGAGGTGATACAGCACATTTTAAAAAATCTACCTTATTAATTTCACAGAACCTGTAAATGCAAGGAGGTTTTAATTGCATCACTATACATTACTGAAATTCTTGTTTGTTAAATCTGTTCTGCCAAAATTGTAAATTGTTTTTTTAGAAGTAGCTTGGGCAACAAAAAAAAATCAATGTAACTCTCTTTTGTACAAGATGGAGTGTATAAAACATTATTTTACAGCACTTTTTAGCTTTCATGGCCCCAGGTTTAAACGGGCTTTATGGAAAAAGTGAAGTGTTTTCTAATATTGACTACATGCAAAACTTAAGAAATTAACTATCAAAACTAATTTTCCTTTTTTGCTAAGTATCACATGTCATGTGTGAGACTTGATCTCAGTGTGTACCCTCTATTGTTAGTATAAACTTTGATATTTGGGTATAACTCTCATTAGTATACAGAAGGCGGTTTCAAAGGATTATGCTTCTTAAAGACAATAAATTAATAATAACTTGATGGATCACTTGAACAGTTCTATGGAAATTGTGCACTGCTAGGATATTTATGAACATTATGAAAGCTAGCGGTTTCAGCACAGCAACTTTACAGGTGACATTTTGATTGCTTCTGCTTTCTACCTTTTCAGGATGCACTTGTTAAAAGAATACCCTGCAAGACCAGCGCCCCCTCTGGGTCTTTTTTTGCCCGTGACAACACTGCCAACTTTCTGGCTTGGTGCCGAGAAGTCGGGGTCGGGGACACTTGCCTGTTTGAGTCAGAGGGTTTGGGTGAGTGCTGAATTTTATGTGCTTTAATTTTGCAGTTGTGTAACCGAAAGTTTGAACCAAGAAAATACATGGCAAGTACTTTACCCTCTAGTAATGTAGTAAGCCTCTTTTTATGCTGTGGCTCCTATATAGTGCATGCATTTCAAGGTTTTATTTTATTATGTCTTATGATATATGAGCAATATTAATTCTTTATGTATTTTATAATGATTTAACATTTCTGTCACACTTCAAAGGCATACAAAGCTGTGAACTTGTATCTTTAAAACTGTAAAGAGTTATTGTGGACCTTAAATACAGTACTGCTTACTGTATATAAATATTCCTAAGATTCAGTTTTGGTATTTTTCATTTTCATCTGTTGAACTAAGTACAATCAGAGCAGATTCCTTCCATGATTAGACATAATAATATTTATATAATAAAAATACATATTTAATTAAAGCTAAGTGTGTTGCTGCTGGTCACAAGTTATTCAAATGTAAAATATATTGTAGGAAAATTTGAAGCAAAAGTAAAATCCTAAAGCAAAAATAATGTGCAATTTGTAATGGATTATGAAGTGTGCCATGCTTGAGATCACCCTAAGTATTTATGGCATGAATAAGTAGTAGTGACTATAGAAAAAAAAAAAACTTCTAATAAGCTGTGATTAATGGTTCACTTTATATTAGAAAGTAAGCCATAACAATGCTGTGTTATATAATTTCTTAACATAAAGCTATAAATGACCATTACTTTGTAAACTATGCATTCAGTGAAAAATATCAAACTATAGATTAATAATAATAATAATAATTCTTTACATTTATATAGCACTTTTCTCACTACTCAAAGCGCTCAAAGTTAGCAGTATACTCAGTGTATAGCCCCCCGGTTTCAATGCGACTCCAAGCAGGAAAGCCTAAGAGTTGAAAATTAGTTGATACTTCATATAAATATTGCCAGCCAATCAATGCACATTATGAAATAAAGTTACCTGTTCTACTATATTGGTCTCAATTTAAAACCTGTATGCATATCCCATTTAATTTGGCCTTCTACCATTTGATTAATTTGAAGTATGCCTTATTGTTTTTTTTTTGGGAATACAGCTCTGATGTACGTATAACATTCTTTTAACTTTTAATTTTGTATTAAGACAATTTACAGTACTTCATCATAAGCACTTAAACAATAAGAAGATGCAGCATTACTCCTGCAGGAAAAAATTGTTTTGATGTGGCTATCTTCTTAAAGCAGTCAAAATGGCTTGGATAAAATTACTCTACTCTAGCTGTCAGTTTTAAAGTGGAGCAAAAAACAATAATGCGGCTAGGGATCTGTTCCAGCATTGTCATGGAATGGAAACTGGGCATTTACTGTACTTTTGTAATAACAAATTCTGCAATTATTGAACAGGAATTATATGTTGATTTCAGCTGCACTCGGGTCCCAATCCAGGTAGTTCATTGTGTGTTGGGTACAGCAACCAGTGCTCTCCACAAACCAGTATTTATTTTGAAAAACTATACTCTGACATCCAAATGTATCCTTGAGTCATAAAAGATAACATTAAAAGTGGTTGACTTCGGACAGAACACAAGTTTTTAAACTGGTATCTGCCTTCTTCCCTCACCCTGTTCTCTTGAATCAGGATGTATTGTTTTGTGATAAGTATTCAAAAAGATTGGCCAGCATTTCATAGGTTTAAAGGTATAAATATAAATAGAAAAGATGAGAAATGTGACACAGTGGAGTGAGTAAACGGATTTATACAAGACAAAGCAAGCGATCAAAGTCTTAATGTGTCCATAAATGATGCCCTCTTTTCTGTCAAAGCTGATATTTGGTAAAGGCACAGGCTGTTGACACAATAGGCTCCTGCAATAGAGATGAAAGGTTTCCTTTATTTTCTGAGTGATTTGTCAGCACTCTGATGGAATAAACTCCCAGCTTTGTATAAAATCCTCCAATAGCCTTTTGACAGTTCAACAGAACACTTATCTCCCACACAACTGGTTCACTTCTATGGTTGGAAAGAGAAAGTAATTCTTTATACTGCACAGCTGAATGGGATTTTCTAGTTTCTTATGACATGTCCTATTTTTGCTGTTTGGAAGTGTTTCCTTTGGATACTGCTAAGGGCAAAATCAAGTTAGAAAGGGAATGCTGTTCTTGAGCAAGTGAAGTGACTGGTAGATGGCTTCCAGCACTACTTGTTTAAAGAACTAAACTTATTATGGGTTTTGGCATGACTTGAGAACAGCCTTTGATATTACAGTCACATTGTTGGTACTAATCACAAAATCAGTGTTTGCTTACACATTTTTAAAGAAAACAGCAGGTGTACAATACATATTTGAAATTCTTGGTGTTTACATTTCATTCTACAGTAACTAAATTTGCAAATCGTTTTACAAACTTTCTTTGCTATTTGTGCTCCAATTCTATTATATGTTATGGAAGAGTAAATATTTTGACAAGGCAGAAGTGGATCAAGGTTATCTGGTACAAGGAGGAAAATGGACAAATGACTCCAAGTTGAAATGTTTCTATTTAAATATGGCCATTTGAAAGTTTCAGATTTAATGAGACTATCCAGGTTAGCATTAAAGGATAATGCAAAGATGGAAATCAATCCAGAGGCCATAGACTATAAAAAAAACACTTGTGCACATTATGTGAAAATTATTTTTTAAATATCTTATTAAGGGTTCAAAAGGCTCATGATACTTAAGTATTCTATTTAATTAATTGGCACACAATTAATGGATAAGTTTAGCATTTTCTTCACAATCATGGTATGCATTAATTTGCAACATGAAATATTGTTCTAAAGTGAAGCATTTTTTATATATTATAAAAAATTCCTAGCTTGCTCTTGCACATTAAAAAAAATGGAAGTGAGGGGTACTGGGGTGAAAATGTAAAAACAAAACTTACTGAATACATTCACTTTGAAGCAACAAAGGTTTCAATTTAAGAAAACATGCCTTATGCATTTCTGAGGTATGGTTGTGACAACAAAAGTTAAATGGTAGGAATAAATTTTATCATAGATTCGTGGTACTATTTTCTTCAGGTAAGGATACATTTACTATTCACTTGTCAGCTCGCAGTGCCTGTGGTGGGTGGAGTTTTAACATTTTCCATGGACACAGCCCTATTTCTGGCATACATATGGCAGTTTATTCCCACCACTCAAAAAAACAATGTTGCAATTTTTTGCAAAGATATTGAATCCTGCTGCATGATCTCTGTACACATTCCGTATATACTCGCAGATAAGTCTGGACTTGATTTTACCATATAATTTCTGGTATTTTATAATTTCGGTCATAAAAGTCAAATGCGGAAAACTCACGCTATCGGTCCAAGAGATTATGATATGCTAATGCCCATCTGAGAGAGTAACCATGGAGCACAGTTTTTTTTTTTTTTTTTTTTTGTTTGTATTGTGCCTACATGACCACACGGTAATACCCAAACTATTCCAAAGCAACGTTTGCACTGTTTTGTGTGTCTCACACCCTCATACACCTTTATCGTAAGAGCATCCCTTATCTGCGATGGAGCGTTCGATCAGAAGAAAATATGAAGCTGGTTTTCAATTAAACGTCGTTGAAATAGCAAAAGAAATTGGTAACTGCGCTCCTGCAACAAAATTCGATGCATCAGAGAAACTGATGTGAGATTGGGGGAGGCAAGAAGATGTAAAAAAAAAATGTAAGTATTGCATTTTTGAACAGGCATATAAGTTGGGGTCTGATTTTATGATCGATTTTTCGGAATTCAAGACAAAGACTTATACATGAGTATATATGGTATGTGCTTCACTAGTCTAGGGACAGCTAATGAGAGAAGCTGAGCATTCAAACAAGTGGCAAGAACTAAAAAGACGTTATAGGCATCCATTGTTTTAATCAAGTTAGTATTTTGTAAATTTAGTTCAGATGCTTTAATGTAAGCAGAGTGGTAGCACAGAGCTGCCATTCCTGCCTCACAGCGTGAGGTTTTGAACATTCTCCCCATTTATTTATGGATTGAGTGTGCTTAACTTTGTAAGTTTATCTGTTGTAACAATGAATACCAAAAAAATTTCAATAATACTTGTCAGTTACTAAAAACTTTAGTCCTTCATGGAATGTACAGTAAATTATATCCATCCCCCTTTTCTTTTATATAGCTTGTTATAAATGAAGGCGTAACAGACCATAATTCACATCTGAATAAATGAACATTTAATAATGTCAATAACTGTTTCTGGCGATGATTTTTCTAGGTGAAAAGTGAACGTTGGAAGAAACTGTGCTTCCTTTTAAAATGGATTAGTCTCCAATTTTTTTTTTTTTCGTGTTTTGCTTTTTTCCTTCTTAAAATGCCATTTTTTTGCAGTATGGGTGCAGTCTTAAGGCACCCATCAATACTTGATAACACTTTTGGCTTGAAAATATGGATGTATTCAATAAGTTAAAGGCTGTTCTTTTCACTTTCAACTCCAGTACAATTCAGCTGTTTTAAAAGAAATGAGCAGGCTAGGTATTTTTTAAAATTTATAAAAAAAAATGTTTCAAACACAATTTTGTCTGTTAAATTAATATATGGTATACCATGATTGTGAAGAAATAACTTAGACCTGAAAATACTGAACTTTAAAGGAATTCAAGAATCCTCATGTTGTAATGGAAAAAAGATAAATATGTAGTACAATATAAAAACATAGTCTGAGTAATGAAAAAACATGTTTCCATATAATGAATACATTGAATTTGAAATCTGTAACAATCCTTTGGTCCATTTCATTTACATTCCAATGCTTGACAACTTAAATTGCTGGTATTTATTAAAGTATTTCTTATTTAAACTTTGTATTTTTGAAATAGGAGAATCCATGAAACACCAATTAAAATGAGATTGTTCTTTTTTCATTCTCCCTGTATCCCTCCAGTAGCATGATAGGAGCTGATGGAAGCCTTATAACCACTGGAGAAGTGCCCTGTCCACAGAGCAGCTAAGGTGGATTGGTTATTGTGTGTGCATGACCATGTGTGTCTAAACATCACTTGTCTAAAATGTGTTGTCATATCACTTCTTCTGCCTTGTTTGTTTTTTCCATTATGTCACATTTTGGTGGAAGCTAAAATTTGTACTTAAATTCATTTTCATACATAGGTGTGGTTTTGTGATGCAACCATCAATTCTATTACGTTTAGAGGAAGCAAACTACCTGCTTAAACAAACAAGTTAAATCCAGAACATGTTACTGTTCAACCATAAGACAGGGTTTTGCTTAAAGTTTCAGATTTTTTTTCTGTTCCTTCGTTGTTTCTTTTTATTAATTGCACTGGTTGCAAAGCCATTGACATATATGAAGGCAACAGTGAATCTCATGGAGGTTTCTGATTTAGCTGTAGGTATATTGTGTGTCATAATAAATGGGGATTCTCTTTGTTCCAAAATCTTTATCCAAAGCACTACACTCAGCTTGGCACAATGGTCTTTAAAGTATTTAGTAGGAGGAGATGGTGTTATGAATGATGCAGAACTTGTTTTTAAAAGAGATGTTGTGTGTAATTGCTGTTCTTATTTCCGTGTTCATTCATATTTTTATACCTCAAGCTGTTCAAACAAAGTCTTAAAAGAGATTGTTTGGATAGTCTTCATGTTAACACTAGCTGGGTATACACAACCAATTTGTGTAATGCATGAAGTACAAGAGTAAATCAAAGAGTAAAGGTAATTTGAAAATTTTGTGCATGGTAATTGCAAGAGATAGAAGCTGACATAGTACAACATATTTGTGAAGGCTTAGGAGTAGTTTAAACACATGCAGGACAGCATTCTTCCTTTACTCTAGTCAAAGCCAAAGTCAAATGAGTGTGGATGCTCAGCTCCTGTATTACAACATTGTTCAACAACACATTGTAGTGAGATTTCTTAAGGCAGAGGGAGTGAAACGTGCTGAATTTCACCAAAGGATGTTAGCTCAGTATGAAAATGAAAACAGTAAAAGTTTATGAATGGGTAGAAAGGTTTAAAGTGAGAAGAACAAATGCCTTCATCAGAGAATCAGAGAAAACCAACAGTTTATGTTATCCACTATTGATGCACATTTGAGTATCACTTACTGTATGGGTCTGCACATGCCATAGTGAATGATAACTTGGGGTACCATAAGGTTTGTCCATGATGGGTGCCTAAACAGTTTACTGATCTGCACAAGGTAATGTCCTTCGCTCAATTTCAGTTGATTTCGCTCCCTCTGCTCAAGGAAATCTCACTACCATGGCGCATCGTTCAACAATGGTGCAGTTCCACAGTGGAACATCCTTGCTAATTTGACCTTGGCTTCAATGGCAGAGTTCTGCGCTGTGCGTGTTCGAACTACCATAAGCCATCACGAATGTGTTACATTGTGTCAGCTTCTATCTGTTGTAGTTACTGTGTAATTTTCAAATTCCCTTTACACTTGTACATGATGAATTGTCTATTTGCATTACATGTATTCACTAGTAAATAAAGTTCACTTTAGCCTAACATTCTGTCACAGAGAGCCAATATGCGATTTTATTGATAGTTGTATATGATTTTCAGCTTTTAGAACCATGATGAACTGTTGGTAAGCCTATTCTATGGCACAAATTCATTTTTTTATAATCATTAAAAAACATGTGCACAGTAAGTGTAACACCTAAGCAGAATAAAATGTTGGCCTCCAATGCATTTAATTGCAAGTTTGATGAACAAACCTTCCTTACCAATTTGTTACAGGCTTTTTCAGGGAAGGAAGAGCAGTTACTGTTAGTGTAATTTTTTCTCAGAGCTCTGTGGAGTCCTGCCAAATGGTTTTGCTCTTTTTTGCCATTTGGACTTGATTTGGTTTTTCCTTCATACTATTTTGCATAATAGCATGAGAAATATATGTTGTAAACCATAGAAAGCCCATGTTTTGATACCACATGTTACCTAATGTCCTGTTTCAGATTGCATATATGAGATGTTTCAATAAAAGCCAGTGTAGTGTTTGCCAGAGAAGTCCTGAGGGCCCACATGGTGGCTGTCATTAAGGGAAATATCAGTAATATTACGAAAGTGAACCAAAATCATATTAATTATATTTATACATTTTAATTGCTGCTTTGTTAGTAAAATATTAGTCATCTACTGTGGACATTTAAGCTGGACAGAGCCTCTGATGACTGAATACTGTCATATGTATAAGGTGGTATTATTAAGGGATTCATGTCTGAGAACTACTGGAAATATGACACTTTTTAAAGAAATAATTCTGAAATATGCCACTAATCATCTCTGTTAACATTTATCAGAGTTTGTCCTTCACCAAAGGATATGCTCATTTTCAGGAAAAATGTTTGCTTCTGCTCAATTCCAGTTGAAAATTTCATGGGATACTTTGTTTTGGGTGTTTAGACAAACCCTGTTACTCTGGGTACTATCTCATCCTTCCCTTTCATTTATGCATAAACACATTTTAATGAAAATGTGTACCTGTAACTTGTGGAAACTGCTGTTGAGTGATGATAGGATGAAACTTACTAAACAGTTCAGGGTGGATAGTGGTGTGGTGAAAGGTTTTGGAAGACCCCGATTGCAAAGATACATTTAACTTTTTTTTTTGATAGTCAGCGTTTATAGCGGTATATGCAAGCTATTGCAGATTTTTCATGTTTGCATCTGTTTGGTTTTTTTGTTTTAAATTGATTGGCTTGCATAAAATATAGAATATGTGTTGCACTAAGATTTTCCTAAAGCATACACCATTTCATATGTCTTAGTGCAATAGCACATTTTATTCTTAATTCCACTGATTCTAAAAATTTCTCCATCATAGGGTATATGGCTCTCTAGTACATTTAACACTGAAATTCAGATTTTTTTGCATTCATTCATACAGTTTTTGTGACAAAGATGTCTTAATGTTACTTTGTGCAGGTCACCTAAGCTGTTTCATTTATGACTGTTGTACACCAAAACATCTTTTGCATTTCATCTAGTGCCAGCCTTGTAAAGGTTTTACAGATCTCTCTCACTGTGAATTTGACCATTTTTTTCTGAGTTTTACAAGGAAACAATTGAAACATTTGATTAAATGTAACCATGTACAACTAGTTAGCATAACTTTCATACAGCTTTGGATCAGTTACTCAAGACAGAGCAATATACAGTTGGGTTCTGAATGCTTTTATAAATTTTGCTGGAAGAAGATATAATAAAGCAAGATAAAGTTTACAAAATAAAGGAAGAGTGCTAGAATAACAGAGCTGGCAGAAATAGAATAACACATAAATAAATTAAAAAGTGTAATGCATAATTACAAAAAAAAACACGTGAAATAAAACAGTATCCAGATTATATGAAAGACACAGTTTTCATACTAATATTTTTCTTTGAATTTTCAGTTATTTTACTACTTCTTAACTTGTTTCAGATATATTGTATGTTATTTATTTTCATAGCAGTCTTTTCGAGTTTCGAGCTATTTGTCCATGAGTGTACAGATGTTGTGTTTACATTGTCAAATTAGTTACAAATTAGTCAGTCAGTTAGTCATTTTCCAACCTGCTATATCCAAACACAGGGTCACGGGGGTCTGCTGGAGCCAATCCCAGCCAACACAGGGCGCAAGGCAGGAACAAATCCCGGGTAGGGCGTCAGCCCACGGCAGTAGTTATAAATTAAGTAAAGGATAACATTAAGATTCAATTTTTCATATGCAGTCAGTCCTGTGATTCTATTATCAGTCTGATTTAATTTAGGACAGATTTGTAATATTTATGTCATGTAATGTGTTTAGCGGGTTCCTGCTACAGTTTAATCCTATTAAGGGTTCAAATCTGAAAGTTCAAAATTCCCAGTTCTTGTGCAGAGTACATACAGAATTGTGTAACTTACCTTATTAAGCTAAAAACATTTTTTTAGTTCTTTAATAGTATACATCAGTGAAGGGGTTTGTTACATCACTTAACCTTTTCTAACAGTCTCTTTTGGGCTGCATCGTTCATTTAGGAGATTCATTATATTTTGTAAGTATTTTAAAATTCACAAACAAGATACAGACATACAATTTCAAATTTGAACTGGCTTTTCACAAACTGTATTATATAGAAATTCTTGGAAATGATTATTGGATCATTAATGTCACATGTACAGAGTGATTATACCATGAAACATCTGTCTTTATTATCTGAAATAACTACCTTGTGATCCTCACCATGTAGTCTCAAAGCATATTTCTTTCTTAACATTCAGTGACAATTCTTAAAATTCAGTTTCAAATGAAATTCCAAACCCTCCGGAATATGGACTATCTAATACATGTATGGGAAGAATTTTCCAAACACATGTTTTCTGTGTTTTCTTTGTAAAATGTAACAGAATGCTCAGGATGATCTTCAGAAAAGGTAACCCATATTGAAAAACTCATTGTTCAATACACAAACCATTGCTTTTCTTTTCAGATTTGTTCTGAAAGTTTTTTTTATCTTTTGTTTATAGTTTCACGTTAAATAATATATGCTTAACTGGTTGGTTGTGTTATTGATGTACAGTATGTTTATATTATTGGCTTTAAACAATCCATTGATTTCTTCTTTGTAAAGTCTGTTGCAACAGTTATTAATTGTTTAGCTTTCTTTATTTCACAGTCCTTCATAAGCAGCCCAGAGAAGTGTGTCTCTGCTTACTGGAACTGGGAAGAATAGCATCCAGGTAAAAAAAAAAAAGTAATAATATATAGAATAATATTTATGTATGTACTGTGTGTGTGTGTGTGTGTGTGTACATAATTTATGAATTTGTAAAGTATACATGCATGTGCAAAAGGAAAAAAAGTTACGAAGTTTTGACTGTGTAGAGTTTATCAAATTTGTCTCTATCATTCAAACACACATGATAACAGCTATACAGGCAACACATTATGCATCTAACCTTCTTTTCTGTTTTTTTAGTATGGGAATAACCCTTACCTTTATACATGTACATGTATATGACATGTTTTCATGGAAAAATTATACCTCAACATGCTTTTAATATAGTACAAGAAAAATGACAATTACAAAAACAAAATAGCAATCCAAATAAATATGTAGTATACAGTATGTATAATCCTGCACATTCTCTTAAGTTTTTCTATCTTAATAGCCCCTTTTGCGTAAGGAAGCTGACATATTTTTTTCTTCTACAGCAAAGGTAGCCTTTTAAATGTTTTTAAAATAAATACAATAAAATTGCAAACTGAGCAGACATGTGGTGCAACAGATGGCATGTATGACTGCTGTGCTTTATTGACCAAGCTCTTTCCATCATGGCTTGTCATCTCAACTGAATGTAAAATTTTCAGACACTAGTAATGTAGGAAAGCGATGTTAATATTTTAGAAGCACAACCCTGCTTGTTTAGGAATGTTAGCAATAGGCCCATCTTCCAAAATAAATAAATGTTTCAGGCGGGCAAAGGCACATCTTGTGTGCAGTTGTTCAAATAATAATCTATTTAGTTTATGTTCTTTCACTCTACCGTGCCATGCAGCGTCCATGGTTGAAGAAACCGAGTGCTGGGGTTTGACTAGGTGGACAATGAACTATCAACCTCCCCTTAAAAGAATTTCAGTATGGCAGAAGCCCAATAAGTGATAGTTTTAAAAGTATTCAAACTAAAACTAGTGTCTTCCTGTTATAATTATATACTGCTGCCTGGCACAAAGGTTCTAAAGTCTTTTATTTTAACATACTTCTCATACCAAACCAAATCTTTCACAAAATAGATGTGAACTGAAAATATTAAATTTTCTGTGATACACACAAAATTCCTCACAGGAAAAGCAGTGTGGCTTACTGTGGTGAGTGATAGGTATATGCTGGTTGGATTATGAAAAAAGAGAAACATGTTTTGTAAAACTTCATGTCCCCATGCATTAATGAAAGACAGAGAGATGATAATGTGATAACCAAATGTTTATCAGATAGTTTTAACATGCTCCTAAATATCAAAGAACTTCATCGTTATGTATACATATTCATGTTGACATGAAAGATGTCAAATTTATTTTTTCCTCATTTGATCTGATTTTTAAAAACAATGGAGAGAAGAAGACCTCACCTCCCCTGGAATAATACTAGAAATAGTAGTACTAGAAATATTAGAAAGATTTTAGTGTTTCAATCTTTTCCTGTCATTAAGAGCAGATTGCTTTAAATGTTCAATCTTATCATTGCTGAGGGCTATTTGAAACAAAGAAACTACATTGTGACATATTGTTTTGAGAAAGGAGAATGGTGAAAAAAATGAAGAAACTAACCTTACTAATTGGTAATAATATTTATACACCTAAATCTATAATATGTAAGCAGAATGAAAGCTCATCCCAGGCAATCCTCAGAACATGTTCATGTATTACATAAATGACACACAGTATAAAAATATTTTGCTTTTTGTGAAATGTGAATTAAACAGTGGTTGTCTTTGTCATAAGAGGCAATTCATCGGTTCAACTAACTTAAAACTAATCATATAAAATTTCAGACATATATTCCTCCTCAACAGTTATACATCTCCATTTGCCTCCTAAGAGCTATATCATCTTGGTCTAAGAGTTGTGTGATACATTGAATTTCCCCTGTGCAGTAAAAAGCTTGGTCACTTGCAGGGGAGAGCCCAAAACTATACTGTCATATCTTGGTAGAAAGACTAGTTTAGATAAAATCTATGATAAATCCTTGCATCTTGATGTTTACCTTCATTTTGCAGTCCACTCTAGTTAGGTATCCCGTAGCAGGGTACCATAAAGGCTAATCTGCAGCAATTCTAAAGAAATGGAATTTGATTAGTACCTCAACACACATTTCCACTAACTCACCTCTGAAAATATCAAGGACAACTTAATTGAAAGAAAGCATCTTGTTGATTAGTTACATGAGACTTTATTAAAGGAGATGAAAAAATAGCATTGGGAGTAAATAACATGAAGGGAATGTATTTGTATGCTCAAGACTATAGACAATTGACAAAGTAAATTCGAAAAGCTAGTCAAAATGTGTTGACCCATATAATGGTTGTTAAACTGGCTGGACATTTTATTGTTATCCATCAGAATGTATTGTATTCCTTATTGCACTGTAATCTCTCTCTCTCTCTCTCTCTCTCTCTCTCTCTCTCTCTCTCTCTTATTTTACTTTAGGTTTCCTTCTCACAAATAACGAAACTGTTGACCATGTTCATATTTCTCTATGTATTTTTTAAACTGTTCTGAATTTTGCACCTCTCTGGCATTTGTGCTCACTTGCTAGAAGTTTATTGTCATACTTCAGCTGCATTTGCCTAAGAGGTCTGGGAACATTTTGCACCACTACACTGAGCTACTTGACTTTAGAAGCAGCATCCTTTTTTCTGACAAGGAATCTTATTTTTAAATCATTAAACGATTGTGCCTGCTTGTAGGAGGCAATGATGAAGTACTGAATTTGAGCCAGTAGCAGCCAAGTGTCTTGTTTGTGTGTGTGCTGCTTAGCAAGCACTTATTTAAGGAGAATCTTGTTGGTTAGCAATTTTACTGCAGATGTAGCCATATTTTTAGCTTTTGACATTAAACCACTTATTCACCAGGTTTTTTTTGGGAAGCTACTGGTAAACTCTTATAGTCAGCACTTCTAATACATCATGTAAATGTTTGAAATAAAAATAGTCCTAGTAAACTAAATATAGCACCGTTGAATTAAAAATGCTAAAGGAAAGTAGACTTTTAGAATATAATTTCTATGAATTTTATCATTTATCAAACTTAATACACTTCATTGTGTTTTGTTTTTTCAATGCTGATGTTTTAAAAATAATTTACAGTAATTTATGCATCAGATTTGTTTTCAAATGTCTTTTTATGGATTTGTATGTACTTTATGCTCCTTACATTTGAGTGTATCATTTTTTATTTAATTTCTATTTAAATCGTAAGATATTAAACTTTTATTGTTCTTTTCAAGTGTTCGAATAAATAGTGCAGTGTATCACAAAAGTCATTAAATAAATAATCCATAAAACAGAAATGAAGTGGAGGTTAAAAAAAAAAAATAAATCCTTTAAAGCGAGGTTAAAACAATACTGGAAGCAATCCATTAAAATCACAAAGCCCAGTGATTTCTTTTTATCTGGTGGCTCCCCTGCTTCTCCCATCTGGGGCCTGCAACACGAGAATCACCCTACCAGCAGCTGACCATCTCTCTTCACTCATCTGGTCTGGAGGCTTCCTGATTCCTGGCTTCGGTTCCGCACTCTCCAGACCGAGACTTGAGTTCCCCAAAGGCCAGGACACTCACATTGGGGAATCCATCACCCAAGCCTCCCGACTCCCACAGCCTTCTTGACCTTATGCGGCCAGCCGTCCTTCATCACCAGTCACTCCAACTCCTTGATCACTCAGCTGGAGCGACCACTTCCTTCTGCCCCACCGAGTGTCGGCCAAAAACCCCTGCTAGGGCTCACTGTCCGGCTACCTGCCTGCGAGCCTTCACTCGCTCGCTCGCTCGCTCACACCGGCTCTCTCCCCTTCTCGCTGCTTCCCACTCTCCTGCAACCTCCAGCTCTTTTTTTTCTTTCCTTTTTTCCCTCTAAACGCCTCGCGCTTCTATTTATGAAGAGGACATGGCAGCTGTGGCAATCAGCAGCCCCCAGGAACAATTACGGATGCAGACGGTTTCTCACCTGTGCACTTAGGTGAGAAATGCCCCCATCACGAATTCCCCAGGAACCGCTTCAGCCACACAACCACACCCCCTTGCTAAGCCGCGAGTGCGCAGATTATTTATTTTAAAAGTGGCCACTTGACATGAGCTGTGGACCTGCTGTACCACAGTCTCACATACCATCTTCTGTGCCATCTTTTTTTTTTTTTTTTTTTTTTTTTTTGCACCTTCACAATACCATCAGAATGTACAGCGCCGTATTTTTTCCACCGAGAAAAAAAATAAGGACATAATGAAAATGTCTATTTTGTGATTAAATTGGAAATTTTGGCTTTAAACTCGAAATGTCCACTTTAAACTCGTAGTTTACTTTGTCATTAAAGTAGACCGTTATAAATGTCATCTTAAAACCGACCCAGTTGTTAAATCGCTACGTGCTTCTGGGGCTTCCTCCTAAACTGACAGCAGCGGCAAGCAGCATCGCCACACAAAACACATTAAATTTATAATATTCCAGCTCTCTGCACATTTAGAATTCTTAGATTTATACTTGATATGACTTTCATGATGAAATGCATTAAAATATGTATATTACATTTACAGATAAATCGCTAACTTTGTTTAAATAATGAATACTGTTAATAGTTACGCATATGGGGTGGCACAGTGGTAGAGCCACCAATAAAAAATAGGCAGCAGACATAAAAAATGTTTGGGGATGGCCACCTAAAAAAATCAGCAAAACAAAGAAAATGTACCTTTACAGATGCGGTGTTCAAAACTGAACTGACTAAAAGGTTGTAGGCTGATCTATAAATATGTCTGAACGGAGGAAGAGGAGGAATCAGGGAGGTGGGAACAGGAACTGATATGGTAGGTAGATGGATTCTGGGTACTGGAAAGGATGTAATCAGAGGGTGCCGGAAGTGGTTACAGTGGGTGAACCAGTGGTGATGTTATTGAGAGGCAGGGTCTTTGGCTGGTCTGCAGAGGGACAAAAAGAGAAAGGATTAGGTGGCAAAGCACATGTGTGACTAATTTTATCCATCCATCCATCCATTGTCTCCCGCTTATCCGAGGTCGGGTCGCGGGGGCAGCAGCTTGAGCAGAGATGCCCAGACTTCCCTCTCCCCGGCCACTTCTTCTAGCTCTTCCGGGAGAATCCCAAGGCGTTCCCAGGCCAGTCGAGAGACATAGTCCCTCCAGCGTGTCCTGGGTCTTCCCCGGGGCCTCCTCCCGGTTGGACGTGCCTGGAACACCTCACCAGGGAGGCGTCCAGGAGGCATCCTGATCAGATGCCCGAGCCACCTCATCTGACTCCTCTCGATGCGAAGGAGCAGCGGCTCTACTCTGAGCCCCTCCCGGATGACTGAGCTTCTCACCCTATCTTTAAGGGAAAGCCCAGACACCCTGCGGAGGAAACTCATTTCAGCCGCGTGTATTCGCGATCTCGTTCTTTCGGTCACTACCCATAACTCATGACCATAGGTGAGGGTAGGAACATAGATCGACTGGTAAATTGAGAGCTTCGCCTTGCGGCTCAGTTCCTTTTTCACCACGACAGACCGATGCAGCGCCCGCATTACTGCGGATGCCGCACCGATCCGCCTGTCGATCTCATGCTCCATTCTTCCCTCACTCGTGAACAAGACCCCGAGATACTTGAACTCCTCCACTTGGGGCAGGATCTCGCTACCAACCCTGAGAGGGCACTCCACCCTTTTCCGGTTGAGGACCATGGTCTCGGATTTGGAGGTGCTGATTCTCATCCCAGCCGCTTCACACTCGGCTGCGAACCGATCCAGAGAGAGCTGAAGATCACGGCCTGATGAAGCAAACAGGACAACATCATCTGCAAAAAGCAGTGACCCAATCCTGAGCCCACCAAACCGGACCCCCTCAACACCCTGGCTGCGCCTAGAAATTCTGTCCATAAAAGTTATGAACAGAATCGGTGACAAAGGGCAGCCCTGGCGGAGTCCAACTCTCACTGGAAACGGGTTCGACTTACTGCCGGCAATGCGGACCAAGCTCTGGCACTGATCGTACAGGGACTGAACAGCTCTTATCAGGGGGGCCGGTACCCCATACTCTCGGAGTACCCCCCACAGGATTCCCCGAGGGACACGGTCGAATGCCTTTTCCAAGTCCACAAAACACATGTAGACTGGTTGGGCAAACTCCCATGCACCCTCCAGGACCCTGCTAAGGGTATAGAGCTGGTCCACTGTTCCGCGACCAGGACGAAAACCACACTGTTCCTCCTGAATCCGAGGCTCGACTATCCGACGGACCTTCCTCTCCAGGACCCCTGAATAGACTTTTCCAGGGAGGCTGAGGAGTGTGATCCCTCTGTAGTTGGAACACACCCTCCGATCCCCCTTCTTAAAGAGGGGGACCACCACCCCGGTCTGCCAATCCAGAGGCACTGTCCCTGATGTCCATGCGATGTTGCAGAGGCGTGTCAGCCAAGACAGTCCTACAACATCCAGAGCCTTGAGGAACTCCGGGCGTATCTCATCCACCCCCGGGGCCCTGCCACCAAGGAGTTTTTTGACCACCTCGGTGACCTCAGTCCCAGAGATGGGGGAGCCCACCTCTGAGTCCCCAGGCTCTGCTTCCTCATTGGAAGGCATGTTAATGGGATTGAGGAGGTCTTCAAAGTATTCCCCCCACCGACCCACAACGTCCCGAGTCGAGGTCAGCAGCGCACCATCCCCACCATATACAGTGTTGACACTGCACTGCTTCCCCTTCCTGAGACGCCGGATGGTGGACCAGAATCTCCTCGATGCCGTCCGAAAGTCATTCTCCATGGCCTCCCCAAACTCCTCCCATGCCCGAGTTTTTGCCTCAGCAACCACCAAAGCCGCATTCCGCTTGGCCTGCCGATACCTATCAGCTGCCTCCGGGGTCCCACAGGACAAAAGGGTCCTGTAGGACTCCTTCTTCAGCTTGACGGCATCCTTCACCGCCGGTGTCCACCAGCGGGTTCGGGGATTGCCGCCACGACAGGCACCGACCACCTTACGGCCACAGCTCCGGTCAGCTGCCTCAACAATAGAGGCACGGAACATGGCCCATTCGGACTCAATGTCCCCCACCTCCCTCGGGATGTGGTCGAAGTTCTGCCGGAGGTGGGAGTTGAAGCTACTTCTGACAGGGGGCTCTGCCAGACGTTCTCAGCAGACCCTCACAACACGTTTGGGCCTACCACGCCTGACCGGCATCCTCCCCCACCATCGAAGCCAACTCACCACCAGGTGGTGATCAGTTGACAGCTCCGCCCCTCTCTTCACCCGAGTGTCCAAGACATGTGGCCGCAAGTCCGACGACACGACCACAAAGTCGATCATCGAACTGAGGCCTAGGGTGTCCTGGTGCCAAGTGCACATATGAACACCCCTATGCTTGAACATGGTGTTCGTTATGGACAATCCGTGACGAGCACAGAAGTCCAATAACAAAACACCGCTCGGGTTCAGATCAGGGGGGCCATTCCTCCCAATCACGCCCTTCCAGGTCTCACTGTCATTGCCCACGTGAGCATTGAAGTCTCCCAGCAGAATGAGGGAGTCCCCAGAAGGTATGCCCTCTAGCACCCCCTCCAGGGACTCCAAAAAGGGTGGGTACTCCGAACTGCTGTTCGGTGCATACGCACAAACAACAGTTAGGACCCGTCCCCCCACCCGAAGGCGAAGGGAGGCTACCCTCTCGTCCACCGGGGTAAACCCCAATGTACAGGCTCCAAGTTTGGGGGCAATAAGTATACCCACACCTGCTCGGCGCCTCTCACCGGGGGCAACTCCAGAGTGGTAGAGAGTCCAGCCCCTCTCAAGGAGATTGGTTCCAGAGTCCAAGCTGTGCGTCGAGGTGAGCCCGACTATATCTAGCCGGAACCTCTCAACTTCGCGCACTAGCTCAGGCTCCTTCCCCTTCAGAGAGGTGACATTCCACGTCCCAAGAGCCAGTTTCTGTAGCCGAGGATCGGACCGCCAAGGTCCCCGCCTTCGGCCACCACCCAACTCGCACTGCACCCGACCTCCTTGGCCCCTCCCATAGGTGGTGAGCCCATGGGAAGGGGGACCCACGTTGCCTCTTCGGGCTGTGCCTGGCCGAGCCCCATGGGTGCAGGCCCGGCCACCAGGCGCTCGCCATCGAGCCCCACCTCCAGGCCTGGCTCCAGAATGGGGCCCCGGTGACCCGCGTCCGGGCAAGGGAAAACGCCGTCCAAAATGGTTTTTCTTCATAGGAGGTTTGTTTAACCGCTCTTTGTCTCATCCCTCACCTAGGACCAGTTTGCCTTGGGTGGCCCTACCAGGGGCATAAAGCCCCGGACAACAGAGCTCCTAGGATCATTGGGACACGCAAACCCCTCCACCACGATAAGGTGACGGTTAAAGGAGGCGGTGACTAATTTTATTTATAGAGAGAGAGAGAGAGAGATAGATAGTGACCACCAAGAGGTGTTGCAGCACCCCAAACAATCTCATAAACACAAGTTCTGGTTTAAATAGTACGTTTTTTCTGCCAACTACCTTGCACATAGGCTTTGAAAGGAGCATAAACCAAGCACAATACAATTCTTCTTCTCTCTTTCTCCCTTTCCACTTCTACAGGCTTCATGGTCTGTATTATCTTGAACCCAGGAGTACTTCTGGTGCTTGGGTATAGCCCAATGGAAGTGCTTCTGGGTGAAACAGCAGTCCCACAAAGTAGAGAATATGAATCCCTTCAGCTCCCCTTTATGGTCCCCACAGAACCGAACAGGGCTGCCCAACAGGACTACAGGTCCCAGCACACCCTGCGGGTGTCCATGTGAGAATCCTAAACCAGGGAGGCTGCCACCTAGTGTATTGGGGGAGGGAATAATTATCAGTCTTCCTCTCCCCAGGTCCTTCCATCTGGGTAAGGATCCCTGTTTAACCCTGGCCGGGTTGATATATATCCATGTACATGTTAAGTTAAGTTACATAAGTTACATGGCGGCGGCAAAGTGATTAGAGTTTCTGGGTGATTAGAGTCCTGGGTTACAAATATTGTCAGGAATGTGTTAGTAATTATTTTTTAAATCTTCATTTTATTTTAACGTGTAATAATTTTTTATTTCTTCTTGTTGTATTTTTTAAAATAGTTTTTTCAGTTTTATGTGTAAGTGTGGCACCTGATGTCACAGCTACTGTATAAATGATGGCAGTACATACAAAAGTGTCAGAATATTGATTCAGTCATTAAAATGAAGAAATCAGTTTGGGAAATAATTACTGGTTTCACTCGTACTTCATTTTGTGGTGTAGATTCTACAACATGTTGATTGATTTGTTGTTTGTTCTACTGAACACCTTAAAGTCTATCTCAATGTCAAATATCACCCATGCATTTTTCATATATTCACACAAATGAAAGTTCAAAACCCTACAATTAGGTAAAATTTGTAAAATGTGTAGAATTACTGTCAGTAATTACCTTTCACTATTCCAGTCCATTAAAAAGTAGGAGTTAATTCAATAAATTAGTTTTAACTGACAAATATGGCTAGCTATATGTTATCAGCTTATATACATCAGCTTGAAATTTAAAAATATGCTTCCAGATAACAGCTATTAATGGCAACATATGGAGTGAGAAAGAACTAGCCCCAGAACTAAACCCTGTGCATGTCAAACTGTACAGTGATTAATGTCGCTAGACCAGGGAATATTACATACAGAAAGTGATTTGATACTTCTAAAGTAAATCGACTTAGAAATGTATGTCTCGGCCCAACAGAATTCTCAAGCTTCTGTAACAGAATACTATGGTCAATAGTATCAAAGGCCAAAAACATATTAATTCTGTTATATCATGCAACACTCAATAAAATCAAGAGACAAATTGTGTTTTTTACTACTGCTTTACTTTTGCCAATAGTATTTTCCTTTAATGAAACAAAGATAAGCTCATCCCCTGTATAAATTGCTCTTAAACTGTAACTGCACATGCTTTGAAATGGTCCCCCGACTTAATTAAACATACTGTTATTTCCCATACTCTGCTTTTATTTTGTCAGTCCAGAAATACCATGTTTTAATTGATGTTTAAGAAATGTGTGTGCATGTGTTTCTCTTTTGAAATGGGGTGAATATGTTTTCCTAATGCTTTGTATTAGGAGCCTGATGTAGTATGTTGATGTTGAGTATATACCGTATTTGGCAATAACTCCTCCTATTTAACATTCATTGTTGTTTGCAGCCTTGTTTACTCTATTTGCATACAATTTAGAGAGCTAACTTGGAGCCTGTTCATTGGGGTTTACCCCGGTGGACGAGAGGGTAGCCTCCCTCCGCCTTCAGGTGGGGGGACGGGTCCTAACTGTTGTTTGTGCGTATGCAACTACCTTGCAGTTCGGAGTACCCACCCTTTTTGGAGTCCCTGGAGGGGGTGCTAGAGGGCATACCTTCTGGCGACTCCCTCGTACTACTGGGAGATTTCAATGCTCATGTGGGCAATGACAGTGAGACCTGGAAGGGCATGATTGGGAAGGAATGGCCCCCCCGATCTGAACCCGAGTGTTGTTTTGTTATTGGACTTCTGTGCTCATCACGGATTGTCCATAACAAACACCATGTTCAAGCATAGGGGTGTCCATATGTGCACTTGGCACCAGGACACCTTAGGCGTCAGTTTGATGATCGACTTTGTGGTCGTGTCGTCGGACTTGCGGCCACATGTCTTGGACACTCGGGTGAAGAGAGAGGCGGAGCTGTCAACTGATCACCACCTGGTGGTGAGTTGGCTTCGATGGTGGGGGAGGATGCCGGTCAGGCCTGGTAGGCCCAAATGTGTTGTGAGGGTCTGCTGGGAACGTCTGGCAGAGCCCCCTGTCGGAAGTAGCTTCAACTCTCACCTCCGGCAGAACTTTGACCACATCCTGAGGGAGCTGGGGGACATTGAGTCCGAATGGGCCATGTTCCGTGCCTCTATTGTTGAGACGGCTGACCAGAGCTGTGGCCGTAAGGTGGTCAGTGCCTGTCGTGGCGGCAATCCCTGAACCTGTTGGTGGATACTGGCGGTGAGGGATGCCGTCAAGCTGAAGAAGGAGTCCTACAGGACCCTTTTGTCCTGTGGGACTCTGGAGGCAGCTGATAGGTACCGGCAGGCCAAGCGGAATGCGGCTTTGGTGGTTGCTGAGGCAAAAACTCGGGTGTGGGAGGAGTTTGGGGAGGCCATGGAGAATGACTTCCAGACGGCTTCGAGGAGATTCTGGTCCACCATCCAGCATCTCAGGAGGGGGAAGCGGTGCAGTGTCAACACTGTATGGTGGGGATGGTGCGCTGCTGACCTCGACTGGGGACATTGTGGGTCGATGGGGGGAGTACTTCGAAGACCTCCTCAATCCCAATAACATGCCTTCCAATGAGGAAGCAGAGCCTGGGGACTCGGAGGTGGGCTCCCCCATCTCTGGGACTGAGGTCACCGAGGTGGTCAAAAAACTCCTTGGTGGCAGGGCCCTGGGGGTGGATGAGATACGCCCAGAGTTCCTCAAGGCTCTGGATGTTGTAGGGCTGTCTTGGTTGACATGTCTCTGCAGCATCGCATGGACATCAGGGACAGTGCCTCTGGATTGGCAGACCGGGGTGCTGGTCCCCCTCTTTAAGAGGGAGTGTTCCAACTATAGAGGGATCACACTTCTCAGCCTCCCTCGAAAAGTCTATTTGGGGGTTCTGGAGAGGAGGGTCCGTCGGATAGTCAAGCCTCGGATTCAGGAGGAACAGTGTGGTTTTCGTCCTGGTCGCGGAACAGTGGAACAGCTCTACACCCTTAGCAGGGTCCCAGAGGGTGCATGGGAGTTTTCCCAACCAGTCTACATGTGTTTTGTGGACTTGGAAAAAGCATTCGACCGTGTCCCTCGGGAATCCTGTGGATGGTACTCCGAGAGTATGGGGTACGGACCCCCTGATAAGGGCTGTTTGGTCCCTGTACGATCGGTGCCAGAGGTTGGTCCGCATTGCCGGCAGTAAGTCGAACCCATTTCCAGTAAGAGTTGGACTCCGCCAGGGCTGCCCTCTGTCACCGATTCTGTTCATAACTTTTATGGACAGAATTTCTAGGCGCAGCCAGGGCGTTGAGGGGGTCCGGTTTGGTGGACTCAGGATTGGGTCACTGCTTTTTGCAGATGATGATGTCCTGATGATTTGCACCTCCAAATCCGAGACCATGGTCCTCAGCCGGAAAAGGGTGTAGTGCCCTCTCAGGGTTGGTAGCGAGATCCTGCCCCAAGTGGAGGAGTTCAAGTATCTCGGGATCTTGTTCACGAGTTAGGGAAGAATGGAGCGTGAGATCGACAGGCGGATCGGTGCGGTATCCGCAGTAATGCGGGCTCTGCATCTGTCTGTCGTGGTGAAAAAGGAGCTGAGCCACAAGGTGAAGCTCTCAATTTACCAGTCAATCTACAGTATGTTCCTACCCTCACCTATGGTCATGAGCTATGGGTAGTGACTGAAAGAACGAGATTGCGAATACAAGCGGCTGAAATGAGTTTCCTCCGTAGGGTGTCTGGGCTTTCCCTCAAAGATAGGGTGAGAAGCTCAGTCATCCAGGAGGGGCTCAGAGTAGAGCCGCTGCTCCTCCGCATTGAGAGGAGTCAGATGAGTTGGCTCGGGCATCTGATCAGGATGCCTCCTGGACGCCTCCCTGGTGAGGTGTTTCGGGCACATCTAACCGGGAGGAGGCCCTGGGGAAGACCCAGGACACGCTGGAGAGACTGTGTCTCTCGGCTGGCCTGGGAACGCCTCGGGATTCCCCCGGAAGAGCTAGAAGTAGTGGCCGGGGAGAGGGAAGTCTGGGCATCTCTGCTCAAGCTGCGGCCCCCGCGACCCGACCTCGGATAAGCGGAAGAGCATAGATAGATGGATGGACTGCATAAAAAAGTCAAATTTAGAAAACTTACATGAAAAAAGTGTCCTATTTATGAAAGTGTTTAAAAAAATAAAAATGTTTCAAAAGTATGCTACAAGATTAGAGCAGAAAATGTACATTTAGTTTAACAAACAGTTCAGTTTAAAGCAAAACTGTTTTGCTAAATTATGAAATTATCTGGAGTTAAACATGAAGCTTCTAGGTCCCTACAGTACAGAATTTAAGAACCAGTGTTTTATAACCTATAGCTGTAAGTGTGTACATACCCACTACTATGCATTCCTTGCTGTGTTTATGCATTGACACGTCCTTCATAATTAACTCATTTCCCTCTTCTGAACAGTCTTCCCTCAAGTCTGTTAGCTTGGGCATGATAAGCTGCTCTATTGAAACAAATACATCTCTGAGATCATCTGCAGATAGTTGCTCAGGTTGCTTTACAATATTATCAAATTCAACAGTTTGGTGACATTGATATTTGCTGTCAGCAGTCTTTGTGGAGGAAATATATATCCTGAATTCCTTTTTCTGTTGAGGATATGTTCAGTTTTTATCTTCTTAGAACTATTTCACTTCTGTGCCAGCAAAGTATTTATAGTGCTTCTAGTATCCCCTCCCAATAAATATACATCAAGTCAGAGATCAGTGTTCTGTACTCTTAGGGCAATGTGTGTTGCCAGTCCCAGTGTGCCTTTTCCTCCCTCACGCAAGGGGACTTTTGCTACTTGCTGCCTCTTGTCAACTAGTTGCCTGTAGGACAATCCATCATAATTTTAAAATACAATTATTCTGATCAGTTGCCATTTTACCTTTACTTATTATACTTTTGTACTTTATAGCTTTAGACAAACTACAAACTGAGTGAAAAAAGCCTGAGAAAACTCTGGAGCTAAGGAGCAAAGAATACCTTAGCTTAAGATTTACAGCTTGCAGCCGGTGTCCAGACAATCCTTCGGAAGACTGGCTGGAGTTTTCTTCTTTTGGTTTGCCTAAGCGATATATACTGTATGTTCAGTAACCCTAATTTGATAGCCATGCATAGCCCAGTGATCTGACAGACAGTTTTAACAGGATTCAAAGTCCATAGTGAACAACTGGCTAGACTTTTTAATTGAAAAAATCTGTAATACCTGTGCAATAGAACAGTAAAACAATTCAAACTTAAAATAGTTTTGAAAGTTTACAGTTTAGAGCAGTCATGCTGCTGGATTCAAGGTGGAATGTATGTGAAGTATGATTGCATTAATATTTCAGATGAATTATAAAAATGTACTTTAATCCAGCTTTACACAAAGTATAAATATTATATTAACAGTGGCTGGAATAATTCAGAAGTGCTATCAAAAATAAACCTGATTAAAATACAGTATCGAATGTAAAAAACCCATCTGTACACTATAATAAAATGTTCACAAGAAATATAAATTTTAAAAATGCAGCACTGAAAGATGCCACAGGAAGTTTTTCTTTTCCCTTTTAAATAGTAACACTGTTCTTCATTTTACACAATATGTATAGGTATGGAGTGGAGCCTCCTGGGCTTATCAAGTTGGAGAAGGAGATTGAACAGGAGGAGAAGATTCCACTTCCTCCTCCTTCCCCAGTCTCTCCGTCATCTGTAAAGTCTCCAAGTAGAAAGAGTACCGGGAAGATTCTTGATGATGCTGTGAGTACTTAAGACAGTTACGTCAAGTTATGTGGGCCTATGGCTGCATCTGTCAAAAAAAAAATACAAATAAAATGACTGCAACATGGGGGAAGCTGTTAAAATTTGAAGGAAATAGGTAAAAATTTGCCATAGTTTAACATGCCGTGCAAAATGCTTAGACAACAGCGAATAAATATGCATGAAACAGGATGTCCATTGCATTTCTGAAGGGTGGGTTAAATACAGGCACTCATTTAATGTATACATGTTTATTTTCTGTTTTATTTTCCAACCAATCAAACCCATAGTTGGGGAGGGTTGGATCAGTCATTCTACTCATACTGTACACACCAAGCCAGACTGTATCAAGATGCTATAAGATACACTTTTCACAATACAAAGATTAAACAAGAAATGGTACAGACGAGGGCGGCACGGTGACGCAGTGGGTAGCGCTGCTGCCTCGCAGTTTGGAGATCTGGGGACCTGGGTTCGATTCCCGGGTCCTCCCTGCGTGGAGTTTGCATGTTCTCCCCGTGTCTGCGTGGGTTTCCTCCGTGGGCTCCGGTTTCCTCCCACAGTCCAAAAACATGCAGGTTAGGTGGATTGGCGATTCTAAATTGGCCCTAGTGTGTGCTTGGTGTGTGGGTGTGTTTGTGTGTGTCCTTCGGTGGGTTGGCACCCTGCCCAGGATTGTTTCCTGCCTTGTGCCCCGTGTTGGCTGGGATTGGCTCCAGCAGACCCCCGTGACCCTGTGTTCGGATTCAGGGGGTTGGAAAATGGATGGATGGATGGATGGTACAGACGACTATACGATTATATATTTAGGCCACCCTTGAGCTACTGTTTGCATGTTGGCAGTCATTTACATTCAGGAGCAGTATGTTTGGACGTTGAGTAGAAAAGTACAGTAGGGAACAGGAGAGATGAAAATGGAAAGTTGCACTGTTTCTCTTTCAGTATTAAAGGTTTATTCACTGAATCACTCAAGAAAAGTATGATTTAATCTTGTTAAATAGTACATGTTGCTAGTGGATTAAAGTTGGCTTTTTTGACACTGATCAACAGAAAAAGACAGTGGTGGCAGAGTCGTGCATAGGAGGCCCTAAGAGGCTCATGAACAAAGAGCATAAATAAATACAGCAAAATAGCAGGACAACCTGATGTAGTCTGCAAGAAACCAGCACCTTGGGAGAAGACTTAGTTTTCAGCAAGACAACGACCCCAGGCAAAACACCAAATCTTCAGAGGATTGGCTTAAAAACAACAATGTGAATGTCCTGGAGAGTCTGAATCAGAATCCAGATCTCAATCCAATTTGTACATTACATTTGGAATACTATAAATAATCACATTTTTAAATTGAATGGAAGACATACAATCTGTGAACCTGCCAGAACTCACTGCAGTTGACTATTTGTTTTAGGTTTATTTGAAAGGTTTCAGATTTACACATTGCTTTTAAATAACTCATTCAGCCTAAGATGGTACTTCATTTTGACATCTTTTGTGCATGTTTGCAGTTATATGTCTTCACACCAGATAGGCCCGCATTTTGGTAATACAACCAAAAGGCTAGCTAAAGCCCTGAACTTGATGTGTGCTGCACAGGAATTGTGCAACATTACAGACAAAATAACTCTGACATTGGATGGTATGCCTTCCTTGGTGTTCCTGGATCTCTCACCAAAACATCTTTTTATGAATGGAACAGCAGCATCAGTTGTCTTGGACTTGTAATGAAAAGGCAGTTAATGAGTGCATAGGAAGTTATATTTGTTTATGAGCTTACTGAAAACCCCATTCCTTCTACATTTGAAGTGTGTTTTATAGTTTTCTGTTTCTAAAGACGTCTAATTTTCCCAAGTAAAACAGCTTTTCCTTTTTTCAGGTAAAACATATTGCGGAGGATCCACCATGCAAATGTCCCAACAAGTTCTGTGTTGAAAGGCAGTCTCAGGGCAGATACAAAGTTGGAGAAAAGATTCTCTTTATCAGGGTAAATACATTTTCCTGTATATTTTAATGTGATAAAAAATTCTGTCACTGTGAGAATCTTCTGTGATAAATCTCTCTTTCTTACTAGTATGATGACACAGCCTTATTTTATTCTGTTGGAGGAAGTACAGAGACGTTAGTATGGTAGATAACACTTGACAGAGGGGAAAAATAAACAAGTACTGTACATACTATAAAGTAATCTAAATACACAAAGTACATCTACCTTCTTCCTTAGTTTAGCATTGTTCATGGTATAGAAGCATCTGTAGGAGAAGAAATACATTGATTGATATGAATCAATTAATTAATTATCACCGTTTGAATTTGGTGATGCCAGTAATTAATGAGAGATTTTGGTAAAGCTTTTAGTTTACTTCCCTTACCTTTCTCTGTAGATAAAATTAAACCCATTGGACAGACATTTAGGTAAATGAACAATACTTGGATTAAGAAAACAATAATACAATTTATTGATAAGCACAAGAAATATACAAATATAATAACTGCTTATGTATAGGCATGAAAGATAGGACAGAAGAGACAGATAAAACATATAACACAGAAGAGGCATGCTCTGACCTTTGTTTATAGGTTTTCTGAATTGTTTAATTCTAAAAAAATTGATTGCACATTTGATATTAGTTTAATGCCATAGTTAACTTGTCCTTCTTCCAGTGTACAGCCTTCAGTGGGAGAAGGCTAAAACTGTAAGTGGTAACTCTTGTGTTTTTTCTTCCCAAATTACTTAAGAGTCTGTAAATAGTGAAAGTTTACCTGACACAGTCAAGAGCTTGATACACAATAAAATTGAAAAGTGAGAAAGCAGGTCCTTAGCTGCTGCTTAGCTTAGCTGTTCACTAGCTGCTTAGAGTTCTAATTTATCTTGCCACAGATAATCAGTTTTATGATACAAAGCCTTTAATAGTGATGTCTAATGCTGTGCATAGTTGCAAGTCATTACTCTACTGCTTCATATTCAAGTGAAGAACTTCACCAGCGGTGGAGTACCTCCTTTGTCTTTGCCAAGTGGCCCTTTGTTCAAAGCTGTTAGGCTCTTTGCTACGTCCTCTTGTAATCGTCCAGGTTTGCAAAGGAGTCGAGGACTAAGAGAGGGCTCATCCTAATGTCACACTCACAGACGCATGTTGCTGGCATGTTGTCCCCATTCACTGGGAGAAGGAAGTTGTCTTACTGCTTTTCATAATGAGAGAGCTACTATGTAAGCTGTAGAACACTGGTTCACAACTGGTGATTGACACTTAGCTGGCAACACTACATAGCAAATACTTGGATTGAAAAACCTTTGGAAACTTAATAGAGAAAAAATTGACTATTTCTGTAACAACAGTTTAGGCGCTAAATCTGCACTTCTTCTCAGTCATCCGATGAGCTTATGCTTTATTGTAGAATAAGCATGAGAGGATTAGCATATTAATACACCGTTTATTAGGCAAAGGAAAACACATGTAAAACACATGTGGAAAGCACCAAAAGCCAAATGTGTACATCAATGAAAGCAGTTTTCACAAAGTATTAATAATAGAAAAAGAAAGACGAAAGGGTGCAAGGCTGTATAGATGAAAAGGAGTATACAGTAATCCCTCCTCCATCGCGGGGGTTGCGTTCCAGAGCCACCCGCGAAATAAAAAAATCCGCAAAGTAGAAACCATATGTTTATATGGTTATTTTTATATTGTCATGCTTGGGTCACAGATTTGCGCTGAAACACAGGAGGTTGCAGAGAGACAGGAACGTTATTCAAACACTGCAAACAAACATTTGTCTCTTTTTCAAAAGTTTAAACTGTGCTCCATGACAAGACAGAGATGACAGTTCTGTCTCACAATTAAAAGAATGCAAACATATCTTCCTCTTCAAAGGAGTGTGCGTCAGGAGCAGTGACTGTCATAAAGACAGAGAAAGCAAACAAATCAATAGGCTTTTAAGTATGCGAAGCACCGTGGCACAAAGCTGTTGAAGGCGGCAGCTCACACCCCCTCCGTCAGGAGCAGGGAGAGAGAGAGAGAGAGACAGACAGACAGACAGACAGAGTTTGTTTTTCAGTCAAAAATCAATACGTGCCCTTCGAGCTTTTAAGTATGCGAAGCATTGTGCAGCATGTCGTTTCAGGAAGCAGCTGCACAAAAGATAGCAACGTGAAGATAATCTTTCAGCATTTTTAGACAAGCGTCCGTATCGTCTAGGTGTGTGAACAGCCCCCCTGCTCAATCCCCATACGTCAGGATCACAGATAGTCAGCGCAAGAGAGAGAGAAAAGTAAGCAATCTAGCTTCTCAGCCATCTGCCAATAGTGTCCCTTGTATGAAATCAGCTGGGCAAACCAACTGAGGAAGCATGTACCAGAAATTAAAAGACCCATTGTCCGCAGAAATCCGCGAACCAGCAAAAAATCCGCGATATATATTTAAATATGCTTACATATAAAATCCGCGATGGAGTGAAGCCGCGAAAGGCGAAGCGCGATATAGTGAGGGATCACTGTATTCTAATCTTCAACACAAAAAAAGTCCTGTCTGTTAAACATGTCCGGAAAACAATTACAAACTGACACTGTAGGTGAATAGAAAGTAGAAACTCTTAAGAACTCTGAAAATGAAAACTATACCATAATGCAATGCTTCTATTGTTTCTTTCTTAACATTACTGTCATGCCTTCTAGTTATTTTTACAAGTAAACATATAATTTACAAGACACATAAAATAATACATAACTCCACAGCATTAAGGAATGGATCTTAGAACTAGTCCAAATGTCCAGCTATATGGCTATATGCTCCCAAGAGAATGTGCCCACAACCTGTTCCAAACAGACAGAACAGATGCATACACCTATTTTTAATTGAAGGTATAGCCTCTGGTGTTTCGATAAAGATTCATATCCAGTTAAAACTTCAGTGCCTACTTATAGGTGAGTTATAGAGTCTATCAGAAAGAAGATGCTTCTACTTACTGTTACACGTTTAGAAATGAATTGTAGTTTAAGGTCCACTTTTTTCCTGATGAACTTTCTGCAGACATGTCAGTTCATCCTTGATTATTAGATGAAACTCAGGAAACAAGTTGACCAAGTGTTGGCAGAGCTGTGACATCACAGATAAGATCTTGTGTGTTTCTGAAATCATAACAAAATGGTGCAATGTCCATTTTTCCTATACTGGTTATTTTAAACATGCCTTGCGTTAATGAGTACATTTACTAAATAAAACAGACTTGCTGAGGTTTTCAAACCATAGTGGAATGTGATCTCCTCCAAAATAGGATATTCAGTTTGTATTATTGTGCAGAAGGAGACACTTTGCTATAAAGTTACAACCTCTTTGGGGAATGCTTGTTTTTACACCAATAGTATCTTCTTCTGCATCTAATAAATCGGTTCTTAAGTACTCAGAAGATGTGAAAATCCTATTAATATAGTATATCTAGCCCTTAAATATAAACATACATGTCAGAATGTAAGAGAAAAAAATGTTTTGTCTGTATTATTATGTCATCACCATTGTGGACTTGAAGTGATGCCACATGTAGCTATGGAACTTGTTCTACATATGTGCATGTAGCATAACAGGTGTGTGGCCGTGGGGTTTGGGCAGCCATGTTAGTTAACTGGAAGATGTATGTTCTCTGTAGTTTTTTGCAATTAATTTTTCTTACATAAGAAAATTTGTTTTTTGTTTGTTTTTCAGGTGGTTTTGTTTATTTCAATTTTTATTCTGATGTATTTTTGATTTGTGCTTTGTCTTTAGCTGTAGAATCATTTACCTCTTTTTGATTAAGTGGTGATATCAGACTCATGCTACAAAAGGACAATAAAGTGGACAGTGTTGCTTTCTATTATTGAAATTGCTTTAATCAATAACCCCTGTAAGAGTATGTGTGTCCTACCAGGTCAGTTGAACTTATTGATATAATTTATTCAGAACACACTGTGTGTGTCTATGTTTTTATATATATATATATAATATAGTGGTTTCTGAAAACTTAAGACCCCTCCACAGTTTTTCACATTTTGCTATTTGCAGCCTTGTGCTAAAAATCATTTAAATTATTTTTTACCCTAAATAAAGCAACACTCAATACCCCAAAATGAAGAAAGGAAAACAGGATTTTACAGTTTTTTTTTTTTCAAATTTATTACAAATAAAAAATTGAAATACATACCACAAAGTCCAAATACAATTTTCTAATCAACATATTCATACAACTGTATATGCGTGTGCTTTTTTGTATTTCTTTCAGCCATTGAGGTTCTTAAAACTCCAGCAGTGGTCCATCCATCCATCCATCCATCCATCCATCCATCCATCCATCCATCCATCCATCCTCTTCCACTTATCCAAGATCAAGTCGTGGGGGCAGCAGCTTGAGCAGAGATGCCCAGACTTCCCTCTCCCCAGCCACTTCTACGAGCTATCCTGAGTCGTTCCCAGGCCAGCTGAGAGACATAGTTCCTCCAGCGTGTCCTGGGTCTTCTCCGGATCCTTCTCCCAGTTAGACATGCCCGGAACACCTCACTAGGGAGGCGTCCGATCAGATGCCCGAGCCACTTCATCTGACATCTCTCGATGCAGAGGAGCAGTGGCTCTACTCTGAGCTCCCCCCCTATCGAGCTTCTCACCCTATCTTTAAGGAAGAGCCCAGACACCCTGCAGAGGAAACTCATTTTGGCCGCTTGTATTCTCAATCTCGTTCATTCGGTCACTACCCACAGCTCATGACCATAGGTGAGTGTAGGAACGTAGATCGACCGATAACTTGAGAGCTGAGCCTTTTGGCTCAGCTCCTTCTTCACCACGACAGACCAATGCAGAGCCAGCATCACTGCAGACGCTGCACCTATCCGCATGTCGATCTCCCGCACCATTCTTCCCTCACCCGTGAACAAAACCCGAGATACTTGAACTCCTCCACTTGGGGCAGGATCTCGCTCCCAACCCTGAGAGGGCACTCCACCCTTTTCTGGCTGAGGACCATGGTCTTGGATTTGGAGGTGCTGATTCCCATCCCAGCCGTTTCACACTCGGCTGCAAACTGATCCAGAGAGAGCTGAAGATCGCGGCCTGATGAAGCAAACAAAACAACATCATCTGCAAAAAGCAGTGACCCAATCCTGAGCCCACCAAACCTGACCCCCTCAATGCCCTGGCTGAACAGAATCGGAGACAAAGGGCAGCCCTGGCGGCGTCCAGCTCTCACTGGAAACGGGTTCGACTTACTACCGGCAATGTGGACCAAGCTCTGACACCGGTTGTACAGGGACCGAACAGCCCTTATCAGGGGGTCCGGTACCCCATACTCCCAGTGCACCCCCCACAGGATTCCCCGAGGGACACGGTCGAATCCTTTTCCAAGTCCACAAAACACATGTAGACTGGTTGGGCAAACTCCCATGCACCCTCCAGGATCCTGCCAAGGTTGTAGAGCTGGTCCACTATTCCGAGACTAGGACGAAAATCACACTGTTCCTCCTGAATCTGAGGTTTGACTATCTGACGGACCCTTCTCTCCAGGACCCCCAAATATACTTTTCCAGGGAGGCTGAGGAGTGTGATCCCTCTGTAGTTGGAACACACCCTCCAGTCCCCTTCTTAAAGAGGGGGACCACCACCCCAGTCTGCCAATCCAGAGGCACTGCCCTGATGTCCATGCGATGTTGCAGAGGCTTGTCAACCAAGACAATCCTACAACATCCAGAGCCTTGAGGATCTCCGGGCATATCTCACCCACCCCCGGGGCCCTGCCACCAAGGAGTTTTTTGACCACCTCGGTGACCTCAGTCCCAGAGATGGGAGAGCCCACCTCCGAGTCCCCAGGCTCTGCTTCCTCATTGGAAGGCATGTTAGTGGGATTGAGGAGGTCTTCGAAGTACTCCCCCCCATCGACCCACAATGTCCCCAGTTGAGGTCAGCAGCGCACCATCCCCACCATACAGTGTTGACACTGCACCGCTTCCCCCTCCTGAGATGCCGGATGGTGGACCAGAATCTCCTCGAAGCCGTCTGGAAGTCATTCTCCATGGCCTCCCCATACTCCTCCCACACCCGAGTTTTTGCCTCAGCAACCACCAAAGCCGCATTCTGCTTGGCCTGCTTCCGGAATCCCACAAGACAAAAAGGTCCTGTAGGACACTTTCTTCAGCTTGACGGCATCCCTCACCGCCGGTGTACACCAATAGGTTTGGGGATTGCCGCCACGACAGGCACCGACCACCATACGGCCACAGTTCCGGTCAGCCGCCATAACAATAGAGGCACGGAACATGGCCCATTTGGACTCAATGTCCCCCACCTACCTCGGTATGTGGTCAAAGTTCTGCGGAGGTGGGAGTTGAAGGTACTTCTGACAGGGGACTCTGCCAGACGTTCCCAGCAGACCTTCACAATACGTTTGGGCCTACCAGACCTGACTGGTATCCTCCCCCACCATCGAAGCCAATTGACCACCAAGTGCTGATCAGTTGACAGCTCCGTCCCTCTCTTTTCCTGAGTGTCCAAGACATGTGGCCATAAGTCCGATGACACAACCACGTGCCAGGTGCACATATGGACACCCCTATGCCTGAACATGGTGTTTGTTATGGACAATCCGTGACAAGCACAGAAGTCCAATAACAAAACACCATTCGGGTTTAGATTGGGGGTTTGGATACATTCCTCCCAGTCACACCCTTCCAGGTCTCACTGTCATTGCCCATGTGAGCATTGAAGTCTCCCAGCAGAATGAGTGAGTCCTCAGCAGGTGTGTCCTCTAGCTCCCCCTCCAGGGACTTCAAAAAGGGTGGGTACTCCAGACTGCTGTTTGGCGCATACATACAAACAACAGTTAGGACCAATCCCCCCACCCGAAGGTGGAGGGAAGCTACCCTCTCATCTCATTGGTAAACCCCAATGAACAGGCTCCAAGTCAGGGAGCAATAAGTATGCCCACACCCGTTTGGCGCCTCTCACCGGGGGCAACTCCAGAGTGATAGAGAGTCCAGCCTCTCTCAAGGAGATTGGTTCCAGAGTCCATGCTGTGCATCGAGGTGAGCCTGACTATATCTAGCCAGAACCTCTCAACCTTGTGCACTAGCTCAGGCTCCTTCCCCTTCAGAGAGGTGACATTGCATGTACCAAGAGGCAGTTTCTGTAGCCGAGGATCGGACCATCAAGGTTCCCCGCCTTCGGCCACCACCTGACTCACACTGTTACCAGCAGTGGTAATGTACATTAATATAAAGTTACTTAATTCAGTTTAGTTTACTTGTATAGTGCTCTTCATTTAGGACTGGTTTACAAATATGATACTACCAAATAAAGGCACATAAATTAAATTCTTCATAATATATTTCAAACTAAATAAACAGAAATAGATCCATAAACTTTTCTTAAAATTTTTCTAATAGGAGACCCAGTTAATACAAGGTATGGCTAGTTAAAAAAACAACTTTTGAGTTCTCTGTTGTTAAAGCCTCTAAGGTTTTATTGATCCTTGTCATTTTCAAAAGACCAGTATCTTTTGATCTCAGTATGTGTTCAGGAATATGCTTTTTAATAAGGTCTGTTTAGTAAATTTAAAGTTTTACATGTTAGAAAGATGATTTTAAAATCGGATGTTAACTCCTAACAACCGGAGTTACATGGCCATATCTCCTAATTCAAGTAGTAATCTTTACAGGCTACAAATAGAATGATTTGAACAGTTTCAGTAGTCAAATCTACATAAAATAAATGTATGAACAAAGTTTTGTTTATTCTGCAAAGTGAGAAGAAACCTTCTTTGTCCCATATTTCTTGCCTTGATTAAACAGTTTTTGAACAAAGCAGTAATATAAGCACATACTAATTGACTGATTATTACAAAAGATAACACATGGGTGTTGGCAGAACTAATGTTCACCTCCTATGTTAAAAGTTCAAAGGTGATTTGAACTAATTACAGGATTTTACCAACTGGTTGAATTTCTATACATATTTCGAGACAAACGGTTATCACTGATCCATTTATTTCACTCTTTAAAGCAAATAAACAGTTCAAATAAAACATTCATAGTTTTGTTTGGTAAATTCAGCTAAGTGTCCTTCACACATCATTAAAAATGCGTGTTATAAATTCAAGATATCTCTTCAAAGAGATGTATTGGGCAGAAAACAAAAATGGTCCCAGTACTAAACCCTATGAGTGCTATAAAACATCATGTCCAACTATAGAACATAAAGACAGTACATTTATCAGATTTCTATAATTGCTAGATGTTACAAAAAAAGTATGAACTCAACCATATAGGAATATTACCTACTAGCTCAGCATTATTCACAAACATATGCACTAGCATGGTCTAAGCAATAGTGTCAAAAACATAATGTTGTAATAACTGTAGAATTTTCTCTTTTGGAAGATGTTAGAATGCCATTCACAGCGTGAGTTTAAACTGAATCTAAGAAAGAAGGCAAACTTTTTAAATATAATGTTGAAGAGGAGACTGAAGTTGCAAGGCTACTATTTTTTCAAGGACTAAACAATGTTAAGGTTATTTGGTAGTAGAGGATTGGAAAAAATCTCATAGTTTCTGGAGAAAATAAATCTACCAGTACAAACAATACCTATGAAATATCAAACTCTAGCTGACCTAGACATACTAGCCCCCCAATATTCCCCTGGGGGTTTTACAGTATATTGGTTGTAAGTTATAAATATAGCATATGATTCATACAAATGTCATGTTAAATGATGTAAGTATATAAAAACTAATTTATCATTTTTACCTTAATGTTATATTTGGTGACTACATTTATGCAGTGTTAAGACCATATCCAGTGAGTTTAGATATGGTCCAGTTATGCGAATCAAGGTTTTTTTAACCTGTCTCTTTGGTGAATAGTTCACTTGACTCCAGTCAATAAAAATAAGGGTAGCAGAGTGGGGAAACTGCAGTTTTTAAAACCTACACTTTACTCTGAGCTACCCAACTTGCGGTGAGTGCCTAAACATAAGAGAAAATTGCATAATATCTGTCCTTTAGACTACTCAGTGTGATATAAATATTAACATGTGATGATAAATGGTTTTAATAAAGATGCAGAATACAAACAACCACATTATATAGCATGTCTATTTCAATAAAATAATTATTTTCATAGTGCTTGGTAAATGCAAATAATTCTACCTTAAGACTCGTGATGGTTTTCATTTCCAGCTTTGTGTTCAGATATGAGGCTTTTCTTTTTAATTATTTATAAAATGAATCTAGTGGGGATTCCACTGGAATAAGCTGTAGCTTTCTGCCAATCAGACTGTGTGGCTGTTGTCTTGGTAACTGGCCAGAATCCCATGGGACATCCTTAGTTTCAGTGTCTACTCTGGCCCTGCTTTAAGTGCAGGTGTACTCACAGAAGAGGTTACTCTGAACTATAGAAGAGGAAAAAGAAAAGCATGTGTGATCTTAGCTTAGATTTGACTTAAATCAACCAAATAAATGGTAAACTACGAAGCCTTTGCTATATATTTAACATCATCACTGCAGTACAGCCTGCATCTCTTTGCAACCTGCTTTTCTCAAACAAATGTTATTTTCACAACTTTTTTATCTATTCTGCACTAAGCCATTTTATTTTGTTGCAGGCATAGCCTCTAAATCATGCCTTTCAAGGAACTGAGTTGCTATAAGGTGATGAATGGAATTGATTTCTCTACACACCGTATATGCAGCTGTCACTTAGCATCCCATCCTTCCAATTTATAAATTTATGATTTCAGCACTGGGTCATGAGGTCCCAGAATATATTGTATAGTATCAGGAGTCAGTTAAAAAACAAATTTGCACAGGACATTAGTCCATAGTAGGGCATTCACGCAAGGCTAATTTGGATACTGTTATCTGCATATCTTTGGATATGGAAGGAAAGTAGAATGTGAAGACAAAGCCTATACAGATTACTTTGTCCAAGTTAGGCTTTGGTCACTGTTAGCCTTATTGACTAATTTAGCATGTTTTCCCTCTCTTGACAGGCATTTTTAATTATGCTTTATTTAAATTAACATATACTGTATATATATATATATATATATATATATATATATATATATATATATATATATATATATATATATATATATATATATTTACAGTGGTGTTGCACTTGACATATTTTGTAAATAAATAAAAAAAACTAATGAGTGTCCTCTGACCTCCTGCTTCCTATTGCATGACACTGTTAGTTACTCTTAGGTTTCAATCAATATGTGTCGCTAAGCTGGATCTATTTGCACAGTAGTTCTACATTTGAATTATACCTTAATATTCACTTGCCTTGCTTTCTTCATTAAATTTTGTATTTATTACCTTTGTTTTAAGCGTTTTATATATTTTTCATCTGACATTTTGTTCTTGATGGTTACCTGTTTTGTGTTTTACAGTTTGACTTCAGTATATAATTGTCAACACCCTTGTTACCATCTGATGGTATTTTCTTGTCCTCATGCCATGCAACTTATGTATTGAAATATGACTTTAATACCACTAGTGACTTTTGTTTCTGTATAGTAGAATAAGTTTTCTGTGCTTTTAAATCCCAAATGATCAACAGAAGAACAAGATGTAAAGACCCAGCACAGGTTGATGCTCTCAGATTGTTGTAACCTGACAAAGTATCATCTAAACACAAAAATATTTGGCCATTGATGCAAAGCAAGGCTGACTGAGCCATTAACATGACAAAAACCTGTAGGAGAAATGACGACAAGGTGGGAAATGAAAGTATTAGAAGAGAAAGAAGCAATTAAATTAGTGAAGTTATGAGGACAAAAGAATGAAAATGTGATTTAAAGTAAAGAAGAAAGGCCAATAGACAGTGAACATAAAGATAAATGTACACTGCAGATAAAGCTGTTAAGTAGTCATCTATTATTGAGACATCCTGATGCCATACTGCAATAGAATGGGCATTAGATTAGTATCACTTTTTCATTAGCTGCATCTGCATCACTGATGGCAAAATCATTTTGGCCTATGATTTTTGTGAGTTAAATAAATATAGGCATTGAACAGTAACAGGTAAATTGGAGACATTTAATAGCATAGTGATTATTCTTCTGTCTCACAGATCTAGTGCATTAAATTCATTAATATAATTTTTTTAGTGAACACATTTGCAATGAAGACTGATGGACTGAATGGACTCCTTTCATTTATGAAAATTCTTATGTTCTGTAGATACAATAAATAATAGAGGAGTTAGCCGTGTTTGCCCCTACTCACTGACTCCAGCAAAACAAAAGTGGGAAGCAAAGATCCAAGGCCAGCCACAAAAGGGGGGAGCCACTTAGGTGCTGGTCCCTAAACTAATAAGCTGAAGTATAGACCAAGAAAAGGCCTGTTTGCAGGTTAGTGCAGTTTAGCATACAAAGCAATGACTGTCTTTTTGTGAGGAGACATGGAGCAAGAGAAATCAAAAAGACAGTGAAAGGAATGTGGAGAGGACAGCAGAACTCCACATCTTCAGGAATGACCTCAAGTTAATAAAAAAGAGAGTGGAATAGACTGCAGCAATTGAAATATTCCAAGCACAGAATTATCAAAAAAAATCTCCAACTGTGCTGATACCTGGAATAGAAATGGAAATGTCAGCACAGACAAAAAACACCTGTACATCCCAATGACATAAGAAATAAAAGGACCAAAGCTAAGAAACCGTGACTTCTGTTTGAAGGTGGTAAAGGGAAGAAAAGAGAGGGAGCAGAGGGTGTCCAAACTAGATCCAGTGGTTACCCAGGATGTTGGGATTGAGAGACGAACAATCCGAATCCAGATAAGATGAAGGGTATTAACCAGTGGTATAATTATATATATATATATATATATATATATATATATATATATTTTTCCCCAGGGGAATTGGGTGATAAGGGAGTTGACCTCAGACAGTACACTCAGGCTATGTGGTAGAGTGATCGATCCAATTGAACACTTTCAAATATACAGTATAATAGACCACTCTGTTTTTCTCTCTCTGGCACACACATCTGCAGCTTATTACTGTGTTCTACTCAGTGCTGCCAGGATAGACTCCAACCCTCTGCAACCCTGAAATCTCCCTATCTATCCTACTTTCTCTGTCTCTCAGTCTTCCCTCACTTCCAGTTACCAGTGAGCTTTAACCAGCAGTGTTTAAACTGCTGTTGCCAGGATGACTTCTTCCAACTGTAAGACCATTTTGAATCCATATTAGGTTGAATCCATATAACAAAGTATTATTAAATCTGTTTCTCTTGATATAAACATATTGAAACAAATAAGATATACAGTGGTGTGAAAAACTATTTGCCCCCTTCCTGATTTCTTATTCTTTTGCATGTTTGTCACACAAAATGTTTCTGATCATCAAACACATTTAACCATTAGTCAAATATAACACAAGTAAACACAAAATGCAGTTTGTAAATGGTGGTTTTTATTATTTAGGGAGAAAAAAAATCCAAACCTACATGGCCCTGTGTGAAAAAGTAATTGCCCCCTGAACCTAATAACTGGTTGGGCCACCCTTAGCAGCAATAACTGCAATCAAGCGTTTGCGATAACTTGCAATGAGTCTTTTACAGCGCTCTGGAGGAATTTTGGCCCACTCATCTTTGCAAAATTGTTGTAATTCAGCTTTATTTGAGGGTTTTCTAGCATGAACCGCCTTTTCAAGGTCATGCCATAGCATCTCAATTGGATTCGGGTCAGGACTTTGACTAGGCCACTCCAAAGTCTTCATTTTGTTTTTCTTCAGCCATTCAGAGGTGGATTTGCTGGTGTGTTTTGGGTCATTGTCCTGTTGCAGCACCCAAGATCGCTTCAGCTTGAGTTAACGAACAGATGGCCGGACATTCTCCTTCAGGATTTTTTGGTAGACAGTAGAATTCATGGTTCCATCTATCACAGCAAGCCTTCCAGGTCCTGAAGCAGCAAAACAACCCCAGACCATCACACTACCACCACCATATTTTACTGTTGGTATGATGTTCTTTTTCTGAAATGCTGTGTTCCTTTTACGCCAGATGTAACGGGACATTTGCCTTCCAAAAAGTTCAACTTTTGTCTCATCAGTCCACAAGGTATTTTCCCAAAAGTCTTGGCAATCATTCAGATGTTTCTTAGCAAAATTGAGACGAGCCCTAATGTTCTTTTTGCTTAACAGTGGTTTGCGTCTTGGAAATCTGCCATGCAGGCCGTTTTTGCCCAGTCTCTTTCTTATGGTGGAGTCGTGAACACTTACCTTAATTGAGGCAAGTGAGGCCTGCAGTTCTTTAGACGTTGTCCTGGGGTCTTTTGTGACCTCTCGGATGAGTCGTCTCTGCGCTCTTGGGGTAATTTTGGTCGGCCGGCTACTCCTGGGAAGGTTCACCACTATTCCATGTTTTTGCCATTTGTGGATAATGGCTCTCACTGTGGTTCGCTGGAGTCCCAAAGCTTTAGAAATGGCTTTATAACCTTTACCAGACTGATAGATCTCAATTACTTCTGTTCTCATTTGTTCCTGAATTTCTTTGGATCTTGGCATGATGTCTAGCTTTTGAGGTGCTTTTGGTCTACTTCTCTGTGTCAGGCAGCTCCTATTTAAGTGATTTCTTGATTGAAACAGGTGTGGCAGTAATCAGGCCTGGGGGTGGCTACGGAAATTGAACTCAGGTGTGATACACCACAGTTAGGTTATTTTTTAACAAGGGGGCAATTACTTTTTCACACAGGGCCATGTAGGTTTGGATTTTTTTTCTCCCTAAATAATAAAAACCATCATTTAAAAACTGCATTTTGTGTTTACTTGTGTTATATTTGACTAATGGTTAAATGTGTTTGATGATCAGAAACATTTTGTGTGACAAACATGCAAAAGAATAAGAAATCAGGAAGGGGGCAAATAGTTTTTCACACCACTGTATATATTTTTAAAGATAACAACATACATAAATCCATCATTCTGGTAACAACCTAGTGCAAAGCAATCATAAATGAAGGATTGCTTTTGTATAACAAGCAGATTAAAATTTGTATATAACAATTATTTTGTGGCAGATTGGTTCTCTACAGTCAAAAGTACAATGCAATACAGTACTTTGCTTTAGCATTTTCGGAGTAGATAGATAGATAGATAGATAGATAGATAGATAGATAGATAGATAGATAGATAGATAGATAGATAGATAGATAGTATTTTATTTGTATTTCTTTCTTTTTATTTTTGCTTTTGTACAAACCTAATACCTGGAGTAGCTTTTAGTCATAGTGGTGCCTGATGTCCCACTTAAGTCTGAAATGATTCAGATTTTTCTGCTAGAATTTTGTTTTGTTTTTTCCTAATGATTAATAAACCCAAGAATTAAACATGTTGTGTCCAGTATTATGACTAAAGCAATGGAGTAGATCAACTGAAGGGAACTCTAGGCTGACTCCTGACATCATGTGTCACTTGCACCCTCTTCTGACCAGAAGTCAATCCTGCAGCTCTTTTTAGCTCCATTTTATTTTTATGCTGTGCTGGAAATGCATTTTTTAGTGAACCAGTTCAATGTACAGTAGCTACAAAAACATTGCGTTTAAGAACTAAATATGTAATGATTGTCTTCTCAACTGAAAATATGGACACTGTTTATTTGTTATTGGGGGCTTGAATAAAAATAAATTGGGTTTTGCTCTCATTTTTCAACTTGATTTTGACATGCTATTTTATTTTTTCGTTAAGCTTTTGAAGCCAGTGCAAGACCACCTAAGATTTTAATGGGTGGTGCCACTTTGAGAGTTGATTGCCATTATGTGAGGAATTTCTGCTAATGGATGCAGTACTAAAAAGTGTGCCCTTAGGTGCAATGGCAATTACTGTAAACTGGCATCTGGTATCCTTAGTTGTTAAAGCTTGTAGTTACTTTGCCTAAAAACATTCATTTGTGTTCTATTTAGAATTGACAGTTATTGACCTTTTTGGTTAGTGCGCTTTCCTGCTTTGTCTTTAGTGCCACCATCATTTTGTATTTCTGGTATCACCACCCAGTTTGTTTTCTTGACATACAATATATTTCCTTGTCCTTTTTGCTCCTCTCTGCCTGCCATGTTCAATCCTGTGGTAGTACATTGCCTAGTTGTAAGGTTTTGAAACTAAAAATGTATCTTGCAACTGGAATAAACATGAAACTACAGTGTATGTGTAAGATTTAGTTTAGTTTTATACCAAATCTAATGACTATGAACCTGGTTGGCTTCTTTAAACAACCTGCTAGAATATTCTTATCAAGCCATGGATTAGAGCTGAATCCATTGCTCTCACTTATAAAGGTAATTAGTGGCTAATGACAGAATGTTTTTAATAGCTGACAAATCTGATTCACACCTTATATGTATTAAAAATAATTCTAATCCAGTTAACAAAATCTGAAGTTCCCCATGAGGCATTGCTTATTCCCATACAGTATTCCATGACTTGTAACACAGGAACACTAAGCAGGGAAATTCAAACTGCAGACTGTGTTTTCAGCATTGCTAGTTAATTAGTAGGTAAACTAAAAGATACATCACCAGAGTTGGGCTGTTTGTTTCCCCTTTACTTTTATTTCCCTCAGCTGCAGAGAGGGTGAGTGTACATTTGAATGCACATGAATAAATATTCCTATGGATGGATTTATTCATAATTAAAATTATAGGCAATTAAATTAAAATTAAAATTGTAGACAACAATTATTGAACATCTGCAATACATGATTGCCACTAATTTTGTTTTGCTAAATATAATATTCTTCAATTCTTACTTACCTGATCATTCAGTTTCCTGTTACTTAACAATGTACAAAGAAATAATTTAAGAATCAACATCCTTAACTATGTAGCAGTTAGCCACGATCAGGTGAAAGCATATCAAGGTTAAAATGTGACTTTTAAGAGAAAACAATGAGAAGTGATTAAACTTGTCTACAAAAAATTAATTTGTTTCACAAATGCTTTATCGGAATGGGTGTTTAACACATTTAAAAGTTTCATTACAGTGTCACAGTTTCATTACAGTCAGTCCCTCTTTAACCTAAAGATGATAGAAACTGGCAATGAGACTCAGTAGCTGGGGACCTCATTATGGTTGGCAGTGGCCAGAGGCAACTTTGCCGTTGCCTACATGCCTATAACATGACAGACAATTATTGGGTTTTTTTCTAGCTTGAACAAATGTAATTATTTAGTTGTAATTACTTTTAATATTATTTAATTTTGCATATATTTCTAACACTGCGGTGGGTTGGCACCCTGCCCGGGATTGGTTCCTGCCTTGTGCCCTGTGTTGGCTGGGATTGGCTCCAGCAGACCCCCGTGACCCTGTGTTCGGATTCAGCGGGTTGGACAATGGATGGATAGATATATTTCTAACATAATAGATTTATCATTGCTGTACTTGTCACTAGTTTTTCTCATATAATAAAACAGAGTTTTGATTTTTTTATTTTTCTTCTATTGCTCTAAATACAAAAAATAACAAACAACATCTTTTATTAAGCTAATTGTGTTAAATTATAATTTTGTGTATTTTTTCTTGTAATAATTGGAATTTTTTTTGTATGTACTGTATTATTTGTTTCAAACTTTTTAAAGATTCTGGTAATGCCTTTTTATGTTATGATTTTTGGATGGTTGCTGGCGTTTTGTTTCTTCATGATTGTGGCCATGTTCTTTAAGTTAGTTATGTCTGTATGACATATTGAGTCTTCACTTCCAGGCTATATAAAATGATGGCACTCAACTTCTTTTACCCAAGTATTTACCGGGTTACTTAGAAGAAAACAAGCCCAAGTAAGTGTTAGAATTTTATTATTTTAAGCTACTTTTTGCTAATTATAATTTTGGTTTTGTGTTTGAAGAAGTTTATAGTTTTCTTTTTCTGCCCTTTTGATCTTAGCCTGTCTTCAGATTGTGCTTGCCTTTTGTACTTCATTTCCCGGTCACTCCTATCTTTCTCTCCTTTTGGTAATCTTATTCTTAACTTTGATTTTATAAATAAGATTTTTGAGTATAAAATGCAAGGTAATTTCAGCAAAACCATCAGTCATTGCCTAGTGTAAGAATTGTACAAGGGCAAGTCAGAAAGGGTTGGATCACTTTTGTGATCCCCGTATATTTTTAGGAGAGAAACAAAAAAATCAATTAGCAAGCAATATGCCTTTGCCGACAGTAGTCCAAGATCAGACTTCGGTGATGTGCAGTAGGATACAGGTCAGACCGATCTTTCTGTATTCCCACTATTATAGAACCACGTAACAGTGAGCAACAACAGAAATCTTACTGCCAAAATTGATAACTGCTGTCACTTTAGAGTCATTCACCACAACCACATTCAAATAGGTTAGGGATAGGGATTTGGAAAAAGCACAATACCCCCCTCCTTGTACCCAGCTGTAGTCTATGAGCTCATTGAGACGTGGGAAGTTAGAGATGGCATATCTGACCTCCCTGCACTTGAAACCGCAGAGGGGAAGAAGCGACTTCTGTTTAAATCGGATTGCCAGGTCCATGTCATGATGAGCTGGGTCCTTTGTCCCCAAAGCACACGCGTGTGACACTAGCCATTCAATAACATTCAACTCAAGTCTAAGAAATCGTCTTACTAAAATGAACAAGAACATTTATTTCTTTAGAACATATTTTCATACACATGTTGCAACTCATACTTCTTTAGACAAATTAAAATTAGATAAAAATAGCCATGAATAAATGACATACAAAGAATAAATAATGCACACTTATATATATATAAAATGAATAGAAAAGTAGATACCTTATATATAGAATAATTTTTAAGTCTCTAAAGATGAGGTTAGATGGCCAGGGAGGACAGGAAAATAGTTATTTTCATGACAGGCTTGTAGTACATTAGCTAGTTAGATAACATATTCTGTTGGTTTGTGTGTTTTGAAGGTATTGTACAAAAGTTTGAAGTTTGTACAAATATATAACAAGACTAACAGTTAACAGTCATGTGCTTATGCTGGAATAGCTCACTTGACAAAAACAGTCAAACTGCCATTGAACAATCTAAATACAAAGTTTATTTGGCCATTTTGCTTCTTGGATTAAACTTCTAAATAACTCACAAAAAGACTTATTTAAAAACACATTAATACTGTTTATTTGGAGTTTGAAGACCAATTTATTGGTATTAGTGCATCTTATGCAATTGAGTTTTCAAGAGCCTGACATTTACCACAGGTCGTAATCTATTATAATGAATGAGTGCAATGAATACAGAAAATTGTATTGTTTTCTGTCCAAGCTGATTCCACTCTGCGGAGGGGGTTATGCCTATATGTGAACAACAGCTGGTGTACTAACACTAAGACTGTACACAACAGATTATGGTTACACTCGCTGCATAAGTGCTATGTATTGCTGTATTTTTTTCACTGCATGCACAGTTCGAGCTCTGGAATGTTCAAAGTTAGAATCGTTTGAAGTAAGAGGCACCACTGTGTGTATAACATTCTTAGGTCTGAATTGCAATCTGATTATTTGGGTGGTTACTTACCAGGTAACACTTCTGGTTGGTCGTCCAGTCGGCAAACATGTGCCATATTCTCTAAGTTGTGAGAAGCAGATCATAGATATGTGATACAGTATTTGCCAAATAATACAAAGAGTACACGACATGTGTTTCTCCTTATTGGGGCTCGTCAGGTGTATGCGGTTTTTGGTTCTGACATTGAATGGCACATTTCCAACAACACTTTTTTTTAACTGGCCATAATACTTCTAATGCATGAAATAAATGACTACTCTGGCAAGCAATACTGAAATGTAAGTTGCTCATTTGTGGTGCACACAGAGGCAACTGGTGAATATAATGAAGAATGTATACGCTCATGATGAATGCAAAAAGAAACTTCCTTGTGTCATGACACATACACATGAAGAATAAAAAAAAAATACAATTTATTAGACAGTTTAACCTTGCCACCAAGTCACCTATTTTTTATTGCTACTTGAGAGATGCACAGAATACAGTACATAATGTACAAAGTTTGTGACATGTCCTAAAGTTTGCCTGAAAGATTGAGTTATTTGAGTAGACATAAAGGGCTTTGCATCTTTCATGTGATTCTGTTTGATTATTGTGAGTACTTGCCTACACAACCCGGTTCTTAATAAGCAATACAGGAACACTGCTACATAACAAAAGAGTTAACCTAGCAAAGAGAAAATGTTTTCAAAATGCACCCAACCCCAAAAAGCACTTTGTCCAAAAACTCAAATAAAAAGAGGCAAATGCCACAAAAACACAAAGACAATAAATGTGTTCAATGGGCAAAGTCTGACTTTTTAATGAAAAATTTGAAAAGCTGACAATCCCCATGGCCCTGGATCTCTTCTAATGGGAAATAATTGCAACTGTGACATATTACACTGATGCATGTAGCCAAGTCTTGTGCATCATGTGACAATCTTAGTTCATGGAAAACAAACAAAGCATTAATGATAAATTCTTCAAAAAGAAGTTTAAAAACACAGGAAAATGCAGTAATTGTCCCCAACAATGAAAGTAGGATTTATAAGGAAGTTATGCATAATGCATTCAAATGTTGCATAACTGAAGGTTGGAAGAAAAAGAAAGCAATTTATAAAGTGTATAGAATACTTAGAAAGAAACAAAGAACATTTTCAGAAGAAAATATGAGATAATTACTTTATTAATGATGGAAGCAGTGCTGAAATGGAAAAAATATGAGATGTGGAAAAGCAAAGTGAAAGTGATGACACATGGCTTGTCTCCAAACAAGATATTATATTCAGAAAGTCACATGCATAAAAATGGTGTGTTTATTTTAAGGAAGGAAAACTAAATTAAAAAAAAATGTACTAAAGGAAAAAATTGGTTTGGAATTATCTACAGTATGCAGTACTTCCATGTAAGCTTCACTCTAACCGCAAACAATTAACAATCGATTTAAAATCAGTACAGTATAATTGATTATTATGTACAATAATATACATCAACAATGAACAGGAATCTAAATGATGTTAACCACATAAATAATATTTTATTTGAAACTGTATAATACCTCTGTGCATGTCGACCTTTAAAGATCTAGATGTGTGTCTGTTCATTTCTTTCTCTACATCATCCAGCATGTGCTCTGATAGGGCAAACAAGCTGTCAGCTATATTCACATTATAAATTTCCTACAATGAATGAATGCACGTGCATATGTGTGCATGTAAATACACTTGTGTGTGCCTCCATGTGTGCTTAAACGTATATTTAAATAAATTATGTATCTCAAAAACTACTCATGTAAAAATCTTGCAAAACAATAAGACTGGTCGCTTGACTAAATGGAGCAACTGCAAAAATCCTGTTTAAATTAAAAATTTTCAATGGCAGTTATTGTTAGACTTGGGTCAAACCATTTTTGAAGGATATGGAGCTGAGTTCTGGAACACACTGGACCAAAAACAATAGGCCTGGAGCCTGTAACAAGGCTAAAACAATGTAACTACTGTACTTTGACAAAGTCTTTGTACATATGTTTCAACAGACACACATGTAGACACCATGCTAAAATCAAGTTTTCCTGATGTTTTGAACATCATAGAATCAGAATCTAAATTTAACTCAATAGCAAATTTTTGACCCCATCACCATCCATTTATATGATCATAAAATAACAAAGTAAACACTGCTGCTCATCTTCCTGTATGAGTAGTTGCCTTTGTTTATCAGGTGCTCATCTCTGAATTTCCACACAAAACCACTAATTTCTCAACTCACATCTTTGCGTCCTTTACATCTACAATCCTAGCCTATCATCCCCCTCCCAGAGGGCGTCTAAGTCATCTAAATTTTCATAATATATGACAAACATTTTAGGAGAGTGTCCTCCTGTTTCTTTTGCAAGCTGAACCAACTTTATTTTCTTTGGCAATGTGTAAAAATCTTTGAAAGTTTGGAAAGTACGGTACACTGTTGATATGGACCTGTTTCATATTTGCCTGCACATAATGGATCAACCTGTAGTGCTAATGTGACTTTTCAAACTGTGTATGTGTGTATGAAGTAGAAAGTAAAACATGGTATTTGCCTGCCTTGTCTCAACCTACTGAGTCATTCCTCATTGCTGCTAGCGCTCTGCCACATGCTGCTGCCACAGGTCTTTCAACTACTGCTGCCATGTACCCTGCGCTCTTTTTATCTTTGCCTGCTCAAGAGACAGAACAGATCTGTTTCTAAAGTTAATTCAATATAAATAACCATACTGTCTCAGCTCCTTCATATAATAATACTGAGAATGGTAATGGAATATTTTCGTATTGTATGCAGTACTTTCAGACTCTCAAGAGTTTTAAAAAGTGAACAATTCCTATACATTTTGTGAGGTATCTGTATGGTTTTATTTTAAATGTATTTGTTTTGGAGGGATGTATTAAAATATCAAATAGTAGCTGTACACTATAGCAGAAGTCAACCCCTGCATGTACACAAGAGAACACAAAAAACAAAATCTCTCCTCTATTATAATAAAAAAAATCCTGGGACAAGATGAGACTTTTTTGCCCGAGATGAGACGTGACTTTTTCAGAGAGATACTTTCACGTCCCACGAGACGAGACTTTGTGCCAAGAGATTTAACCACGCCCAGGGCCGGAAATAAAAGGCAAAGAGTAGATGACAAAGTAGAACATCGTAAAGAATTCAAAAACAGTAGCACGATACAAATGCACTGCAGGTTAGAGATAATGAAAGTACTAAAATTCGAAAGTCTCAAATAAATGATAGTCAAGATCGCATTAACGCAAACAAATGTAAATTATTACTCAGTGAAATAACGGTACAGTGAAAAGAGATTGAATATATTGTTTGGATTTAAACTTTAAGTTGGAGACTTGTAGATTGTCTAATTTGTGTTGCCATCAGGGATAAATAGTGTTTCTTCCCAGTGAAGAGGCGTAACCGCGAGAATTAAAAGATTTGTTGTTTGGTGAAAGTGAAATCCACGTACACGAGTGGCAGAGACACGAAGTGGCCCCCTAGTTTAGAAAGAAACTCATATTACACCATAGTTTGAAAAAATTTTGAGACCACTAACTTCAACAGATCAAATCAGGAAATTCAAGGATTATATTACAAGTTTTTATTTAAGTTACAGAACATAATAATCATGGAGTCTTCATGAAGATTTTCTCAAATCACCAAAAGTTCAGTTTCCCTTGAGCAAAAAAGGTCTGACAAATAAGGCATGCTTAAATACATAAAAACCACTCTGACCTCATGCATCAGCACATATGTGTGTATGTATAGTCAAGAACAACATGACAAACCAACCCCACTCACATCTCAGACACAATAAATAGAATAAAAATTCTCAAAAAAAGACAGAAATAGGGTGGAATAGTACTTAGACACCATCGGAACCTGACACAGAACCAGACAAGCTACAACTAATGTTAAAAATGTAAAATGTTCAGTGCAGGGTAAATTCTAAAAAAGGATCTGATATTGTACCAATTATACTAAATATTTAATCATCGAGATCTGCCTTTACTTGTTTTAAAAGATTAAAATACATTTCTTGAAGAAAATATTATGCCAGTCCTAGTGCATTCTTTCCTTCCTTTTCTAGGGCTTTGCTCTACCTTGCTTTGTGCTACCCTTTCTTGCCAGTTGTTGTTTTTTTTTTTTTATTAAACTGATATTTATGTGATCATAGGGGTTTGATAATCATATTGATACGTGTTTAAGAGATTCAAAAAAGGGGGTTGACAATGAAGCCCAAGATGTGCGTCTATGTTAAAATATAGGAAATTAGTGATGCGATTGTATACCATTATCTATAATAATAAAAGGCAAAGCCCTCACTGACTGACTGACTGACTGACTCACTCACTCACTCACTGACTGACTGACTCACTCATCACTAATTCTCCAACTTCCCGTGTAGGTGGAAGGCTGAAATTTGGCAGGCTCATTCCTTACAGCTTACTTACAAAAGTTAGGCAGGTTTCATTTCGAAATTCAAAGCGTAATGGTCATAACTGGAACATATTTTTTGTCCATACACTGTAATGGAGGAGGCGGAGTCACGTATGGCGTCATCACGCCTTCCACGTAATCACGTGAACTAAAAACAAGGAAGAGATTTACAGCACGAGTCACACGCGGGAACGAAGGTAAATGACGTTAATTTTTGACTGTCTTTTAATACTGTGTAAGCATACATATTAACACATGTGCAATTAAACGTGTGCATTTACGGGGTGATTTCTCAGGCTTAAAAGCTCACCTTTTATCAAACGCGGGAACAAAGGTAACTGACGTTGTTCACTGTCTTTTAATACTGTGTAAGCATACATATTAACACATGTGCAATTAAACGTGTGCATTTACGGGGTGATTTCTCAGGCTTAAAAGCTCGCCTTTTACTAAAAAGGTAAATGCAAAACTATTTTCAATCAGTTTATTGAAACGCTCCCGTTAAGGATTGCAATAACATATTCGCGAGATAAAACAACGAAGTAGGGGGAAATGGAGGAAGAGCCGCAAACAGCGAAGAGCAAAAAATTTATTAAACAATTGAGAACGGAGCGAGTGAAGCATACAAGCATATTCATAAGGGAAACAAAGCACGGTGTAAAACGTAAGTTTAAATTAAGTTTATAGAAACGCTCCCGCTGCGGATTGCAATAACATATTCGCCAGATAAAAGTTTAATGAGAAGACACGAGGTATAAACGAACCACACGCCGTGGCGCAACGTTAGGGGCAACAGTTTCAACCATTCTATGATCTGCTTCTCGCAACTGAAAGACGGCACATGGCGGATGTTAGCCGACTTGCTGACCACAACGTTAGGGGCTTCAACTATGGCGCTGACGCCACATCTCAGTGCCAACACTTTGCAGACTCTACTTAAAAGACACGCCCTCCTCACTGGACAGTTAAAAAGACCAATGAAACTAACGATGACATCAAGTATTACCCAATCAAAAGTAGGAAAGGAGGCATCTTCATAAAATGCGTGTGGGATGATTTGCATGACACGCAGCTTTAAAAAAAAAAATGATAAAAAAAATACGGGATAAATCCCGTCCAGTATTGATTCAAAACGGGACACGCAATTTCATTCTCAAACGCGGCACGATTCCGTATTTTAAAGGACGGGTGGCAACCCTACAGTGCCAGGTAACCACCCATA